>NC_092030.1:10385216-10577716 GCF_042242105.1 Pempheris klunzingeri | reverse complement strand
CTCTGGTGAAACAGTTCACATACTGGGTGAAGTTGGGCAGTGCCTTTGCCATGGTGACATGGCTGAAGTCACCCAAGATAGCAATGAATGCACTCAGGTGTAGAGTGCATAATGTCATAATGTGTGACATCATCTGCAAATGCAAGGCCCCGAGGAGACCTGGCAGATCAAGCACATGTGCTACTTATACCTGAGGCTATAGACCAGTGTTAGATGGGTGGTTTAAGTAGTGTCTTGTTATATCATGACATCACTTTCTGAAAAAAAGGTGTCATGTAGTTGCATGGAATACTGCCAGAGGATTAGATCTCCTGAAGTTTTTCCTTCCACTACGGAGTCACAAGTTCACTAAAGTAGACTAAAACACCCAAAGAAAACCGTCAAAGGATCCCTGAACAATACACCTTTTATTCGTTTGAATAATGAAGGATCGTTTACTACCAGTGGAAGAGTTCTTCAAAGCAAATTGTTTCTATGAACCTTCTAGGAAATCATGGACCTGTTAAATAAAGCAGTACCCAGATGAACGTTTACGACTTGATATTTTGAGGGAAAATGCCAAATGTCAGTGAATGTTTGTTGTGAATACAGATGTGGTGACAATTTAAAGGGCAAATCTGAATAAATAAGTGAAGAAGCAAATGCAGATGCTTCCACCTACGGGGCGCAAGGTCTCTCTGAACGGTTTGATTAAAAAAGAAAATGATATCAATTATTTTATGGCATTCACAGTCACCAAATCTTAACCCATACTAAAGTAATGCCTAGACTGACATTTGTTTTTCCTTCCACACAGGTTAAAAATATAAAAATAAAATAAAGGGCTTTAAGAAGGTCTATTGGTTGTGTCTTCTTAAATTGTTATGGTGCCTCAAGATCAAAAGAAAAACACAGGCCTCGTAGTTGCATATTAACATTGTGTTATTCATATGTAACTAATGGGAAATTGAAGTTCTTACCAGAAACTGCAGGCTAGCGTTAGATGGCTTGTTAATCTAGTGTGTGAACAGGAGTTATATTGGATTAATCATTCTCAAAGGCTTGGTTTTAGGGAGAGTTAGATGGTCGAGGTCCTTGCCCTCTTTTACTGAGTCACTTGAAGAAATTCACCACAGCAGAGCAAACAGTTTCATGGTTCAGTGGTTTAGGCAGGTCAGTGCAATAGTTGTTTGCCATGTCTCACTCCACCACACCCCTCATGTACGCTCTCTCTTATGTACATATGATATTTCAGTTTTTTATTTTTAATACATTTGCAAAAATTTCTAAAAAACTTTTTTCACTTTGTCATTATGGGGTATTGTGTGTAGATTGATGAGGAAAAAAGAATTTAATCCATTTTGGAATAAGGCTGTAACATAACAAAATGTGGAAAAAGTGAAGGGGTCTGAATACTTTCCGTACCCACTGTATATACACATGTATGCATATGTGCAACTAAGAATGCTGTAAAGTAAGAATGCTTTCAAACATATAAAATCTTATCTATTTACAAAATTGGTATGACCACCCTCTGTCTTAAAGCAGCATCAGTTCTTCAGGGATTTTGTGGGATCATAGTCTGGTGTATCATTAACCAACTATACCAAACAAGTGCTAATGATGATCTATTTCATATGTAGGTGGAAACGCAGTCATTAACTGAAACAGAAAGAGCTGTAGGAGGATTAAAACTGGGTGAGGAACAGCCAAACTCTGCTACCAAGGTGAGGCTGTGGAAGACGGGTTCATGTCACAGGTCAAACACCATGACTGAGCACAGCGACAAGACACAAGGTGGTTCTACTGCATCAGCAAGGTCTCTGCCAGCCAAAGATTTCAAAGCAGACTGGGGTTTCAGGATGTGCTGTTCAAGCTCTTTGGAAGACGCACAAAGAAACAAGCAACAATGAGGACTGTAGAGGTACTGTTTATAGTGTATATTACACTTTGTATTTATTTTTTTACCTGCAACATTTTGTACATTTTTATTTTGCTTATTTATTTGTTTGTATTCATGGTGGTGGTCACTTTTACTTCTTTACTATTGTAACACCAGAATTTCCCCCCGGGGATCAATAAAGTATTTCGATCTATCTATCTAGATACAGTGGTTGGCCAAGGACACTTGGTGCATATAGCATAGCTTAAAAAAACTCTTTCAAAAACAAAATAGTTAATTCAACAACAATAAATTCTGCCACAAGGCTCCTGCTGTAATCTTACTTTTCATGGATAAACATGAAATAATGATAATGTTGTGATATAATGTCCAGCCTGAAGAGACAGGGTTTGGTTTACTTAAACCTTGAACTAAGAGAAATGGTCCCCCACTAACAAAAAATTATTTTCCACTAAGATCCCCTATAGAAATCTGATATGGTTTAATATAGTAGGCATTGGTCACCGTATACAGTGTTTTTTATCATGAAATTGTTGCTCTCCCATTGGCTCATGTTGTACAGAAGAAGTACAGAAGTCGGCTAACATTACATATCTGAAACAGAAGAGGGCGCCGTCCTCTAACTGTAGGCTTCAGTGAATATATTCAATTCAGTTGATCGATTTTCATTCAATATTCTCACACCTGTGTTCCATATTCTCAAATTCTCAATAACTATTAGCCGTGCTCCTTCCAAGCCCCGTCCAGGTTCAGCCCATGACTCACCACCTGGCCACATGGCGCTAACCTTTGCTGCGATGATCTCTCTGTAATCTCGCGTTGCACTGCGAGACTTGTAGCGCGCCGGGTTCTCAGCGGAGCCCAAAGTGTCTGTCAACGGTCGGCAAGTTAACGGCACTTAAATACTGGAGTTAACATCTTATCCATAACGGGTTTCAGTGCGTGGACATTACATTCGGTGATGTGAGATATACGAGCTTCGTGTGAACTCCGTCGTTCGGCGGTGTGAAGGTATTTTAACAGAGGGGCTGACAGCTCGGGGTCCTCTTTTAAAAGCGTCTCGGCTCACCGGCTTCTCTGACGTTGAGGTTACGCTGAAAACGCTAGCTGAGCTCATTTATCACGTGGGATCACTGGGATGACCCTTTCTCGTGTCAAGTGAGCTCCACGGATGTGTCGCTTCGGTGGTTTGCCGGCCGAGGGATATGTGACGTGGTAGTGTGTGTGTAGCAGCTCTTCCACCCTGAAGCCGGTAGTGTGTCGTCCGGTTCACGGATGCACCAGCAGGGTTCGTTGATGCCCCCTCTGCTAGGGGACGTATTCTGCCAGTGCCGGTCGGCCGAGACCCACCCAGGAGTCGACCCGGGCGGCGGATGCGGGCACGCCGGGGACCCCTCCTCAGCTTCCCCATCCGAACCGGTCACCGGACAGCCCGGGGCCGGGACCGGGGACTGGCACTGCGAGCCCTCAGCCCAGGCTTGTGACTTGTGTGGAGGACCTGAGCAGGAGCACAGACTCAAAGTGCTCTTCCAAGTTCTGGATGTGAACGGCGATGGAGGGATTTGTGTGAACGACCTGACGATTGGGCTGAAGAAACTAGGGGTTCATCGCACTGAACACGAGCTCATGGTAGGTGGACATGCTCACATGTGTCTCTTTGTCTTGTGTTCATGTCCATATGTCTGTCTCACTATTTCATGGAGCGAAGTCCATATCAGAAAAGCCTTGGATGAGCACAAGGGACAGACAACTCCTGGGACTCTTTTCAGAAAATGTTCATTTTCAACCAAATTTAGCTCAGTTTTAACGTTCAGTTTTGAACTGAGGAGTTCAGTAAGTGAACGGACTGTGATAGGGCTGTCTCAATAGAGTTTTCAGGCCTTCATTCAGTAAGACATTCAAACCCATGAAGTTAATCAGTAGGTGTTATATTAGTTTATTGTGCGTGGAAGCTGTTTGTTGACACTCTCATGCTGAAATACACTTGTTCTGCTGTTTGAGTGGTCCTAGTGTTTTTTTTTTGCCTCTAAACATCAACAAATTAGGAATGGCAGCAGAAGGAAGTAACCTATTATTGTGATGTATTTAGTAGCTAAATCTGGACATTGATCAAGTCACCACACTTGATTGGGTCAAAGGATACCAGACCCATAATTTATTTGAATAATGATTTACTTGGGTTTCAGTGGAGTTCTTCAAAGTAAATTCTTTGTTGGTACCGTGGAAGAAAATTATCACTCAAATGATAATTTGAAAGAATACACCTGTCAATAAATGTGTGTTGTAACTACACATGTGGTGACAATTTAAAGGACAAATCTGAATAAATGAGGGGAGAAACGACAAACGCAGATGCTTACATACAGGGCACAAACACTCACTGGATGCTTTGATTGGCCATGAAAATGTCATAAGTCTGACAGTCATAGTCCCCTCGTCGAAACCCAACCAAAATCCATGGGAGCTTTTTGAGCAACATCTCAGACAGCACTGACTTCCATCCTCATCATAACACCACTGAGAGAATATCTCATCCTTTCATTCCTCAGAGACATGGAGGATTTCTGCACATTGATAATAATTTCAACTCAGGTCTTTGCCCACTTAAGTCATGATTAGTTTGGCATTTGTTGCCCCTTGTACTCCTGCATTAAAAATAAAGTAAGAAGTAAAGGGCTTTTAGAGGGTCTTTTGTCTATGTTCCTACTGAACATAACTTATAGTATAAGTATGGTGCTGCAAGAAAAGAAAGCTATATAGTAGGTCCACATTACTATTGTGCTCTGTGTTATATCTCAGTATGTTAAAATACACACTAGATTTTACAGCAAAATGCAAGTTAAAGACCCATTTTCTACATGAGAAACTAATTATTTGCAGAGGATGAGTCTCACAGCCTGAGGGAAGAAGTTGCTGCTGTCATGACATTGTGATTTAAAAGGCCACAAAGACTCCAGAGGATTAACAACTACTAACCATTCACTGCTGCTCTATCCACACTACTTGAAACTGTCAGACTTCAGTGTATCTCAAAATAATATTTTCAATACTATTTGACAGCTAGAGCTTTTCTTTAAGCAGATGTGCTGACAAATAATTTTTGTAATGAATTTACTCAAGTCATACCTGCTCTTTGCAGTTAAAGCCTGCAGACAAGGTCAAAAGGGTTCAGTTACTGTTTGACTAAACATTAGAATGACCAAGCTGCTTTATCTAGGAGCCTGAACATGATGCCAAGCATAGTGTAATCTAAGAAATGTAGTTGCTCTCCTTTTCCCTTACTGTGTATTTAACAGTGAGTGATGTCGGGGGGGCCTCACCAAGTCACACGTAGAGCACCACCACCACAGCAGCAGTCTAGAGCTCAACCTGTGAACATACACAGTTAAATCTCAAAGGACACAAAACCAAGTCCCACTCCTGTCAGCTGAAGTCAGCATGGATCTATGGATCCATCCTGCTTTGTATGATAGACCCAGGTGGTAATAAAATGGTGGTGTATGATTTGTGTATTGCATATTTTATACCATAGTTTGATCTATTTAGTCTCAAGAAAAGCATCAGTAAGATGTGATTAGTTTGTTTGTGCAGTTTTTCCTCCCTGGCCACACGTGACATTTGAGTGTCAAGTAAAATGCAAAAGAAAATGCAGTCATGTGTTGCTTACATACTGATGCTTGAATCTCATGTACATGAACGTGTTTTTATATCATTAGTGAAAATCATATTAGTGATATGGATTCTGAAATGGTAGCGTATCCCTAGACTGTCATCACATGATCACTGATGGGAGCACACATGGGGCTAAAGCGTGTAAAGCACTGTAAGTAAGTCGATGTATGATGCTGATACATCATGTACATACATGCTTGGTGCACAGGCGCACACACACAGCACAACAGGTCTTGTCTGGTTGTGTGAAGGGCCTCCTCTTCAGGCCACAGCCCAGGGTCAAGGATGTCCCTCCAAACACTCAGGAATCTCACGGGTCATAGCTAAGTGCAAATGCAGTCCCAAGCAGACAGCCAGGAAAGGTTTGAAGATCTTGAATTACTGTTGTTGTTGTTTTGGGTCAAAATATGCAATAAGCAGATAACATACAACTTTTGCAAACATTTTCATCCTTGACTGAGTCTCTCTTTGCAAAATAGCAGTGTTATTTAAAGGCATTTGCCTTAAAATGCTCAGTTGCATTTTGCCAATTGGCTCATTTATATTTGGGCTTAGTAAAACAACCGATCATAAGATGAAGGTTAGCATGAACCAAAACATGTCCACATCACCACAACACATCATTGTAAAACTTGTTAACAATGACCTCTTGATCAAATTATATTTGCTATAAAAACCTCCTACTTTATATGGCAAGTTTTTATCAATGAAAGTATTTTTATCAATTTTCTGCTCATGCTTATATAATCTATACCCCCTATATGCAGTGGCAAGAAAAAGTATGTGAACCTTTTGGAATTTCATGGTTTTCTGCATTAATTTGTCATCTTCCCCTCAATGATTGCAAGCTGACTAAGCCCTGATGCAGCAAAGCAGGCCCAAATCATGATGTTCCCTCCACCATACTTTACGGTTGGGATGATGTTTTCATGTTGACACATACTTTTTCTTGCCACTGTACATATACCCATATGAGACATGACTATTAAAATGCAGATCAAACTGGTTGCAGTGAGTCCCATATCAGCCCTTTTTCTTTTTATCGTCCTATGGTTCTTTTTCCCACCACCCCTCCACACTCTAACCCCATAGCAACCCTTGGCAGGCCTACATGTGCCCTGGTAGTTTTCCATGAGACGGCATCCTGCAGCTTACATCCCAGCTCCCTAGCGACAGGTTGCATCCCTTTTCCTTATCTACCATATACTCACATCCTTATCCACAACATTTAACTCAGGAAGAGACTCTGGAGAAAAAAGTCCTTGTTCAAGTTATTAATTCATGCTCTCAATTTAATAATTTGTGCGCACAGATTACTTAATTTGCGCTTTCAGTTTTATAATTCCTGCACATGAATGATACATAATTCCTGCTCTTGATTTGATATTGTTTTAGGTGTGATACAGCTGTGTTAAAGCTCAAGCTCTTCCTCTCTCACTGCCCAAACAAAGCTGACCCTTTTGAAGAATATACAGATGCTGTATAGGTTAACTGATTCTACTGGACTGTTGCTGCATCCCCAGATCATGTCAACTAAATCGGTACTTAAGATACTAACATAACCAATAGGAGTGATGGCCAAACATACAAAGATAAAGGCACGTTCCTTCATTACCATGTGAAATAGTTGGAGGATTAGTTTTCTGTTGATTGACTGACTGATTACTATTTCACTAATCATTTCAACACTAGTAATACAACATACGGTAAGACAGTTTCTGATAATATAACTGGCAGGGGCCACAGTGTTACTTTTGATACTTGAAATACATTTTGCTGCTAATATGTACAGTATGTTTACCACACATAAACTGTCATTTCTTTTCACTCAATACCACAAACACTGTCCTGCTGCCCCAAATACAAACTAGAGCACCAAATGTGGTGACCAACAGTTTGCGAGCCTTATCCTTTAATAAGTACCTTAAGTGACTTTTCTTTACTAAAATGTGAAAATGCCTAATGCTGGTGGGCAGAGCCCTGTTACAGTATTTGGGATTAGGGACTTGGGCGGGTGGACATACGTCCACATAGGAGAGATCATGTTTCTGTTAATAATAAGCTACACTGGGAATGTACTCTGAAGCAGTGCAATCAGTAAAAAAGGAACAGTGAGGATTTCATGAAGTGATGGACTTACTTTGCTGCGTCACACTCTAGTTTTCCCAGCAGGAGAACCCAGTACACACTGGAAATTAAAATGCAAGGCAGCTCTGCTGGATGCTGACAGCGTGCTTGGAATGACTTGGAGGGAGTGGGGGGAGGCGGAGGAGGGAGGCATCACCCAGCAGATTTTCTGCTGTGGGGGCGGTGCAACCAAGGGGGAACCCTGTGCCCTCACCCTACCCCCTCCTTCTACTCTGACAGACAATTGAAGGCATAAATTTATTTCCATGCTGCTATCTTATCATTCATTGGCTGAGGAGCTCGTTCCATGGCTCGACAGAGGGACCTGCCAGTAAGGGCTGCACTGATTGGTCGGGCTCGGCTGCAGTGAGGATGCAGGTTTCTGGAGCCTCTCTTTGCTGCATTACTCTGGCTGCTAGTAGTGAAGCTGGCTAAGTGGCAAATCCTGTGTCTCTGCTGCTGCTGCAATCTTTTCTTTTTTTTTTTTATCATTCTCAACATGAGATATTTACAGTTTAAAATTCTAGGTTTAATGAATGGAGTGGCAATCATGTTCAGGAAGTTATATGGCAAGAGTTAGCTTGGAGATTTTTGTTTTTACCCTGGTGCATTTGATGCCCGTGGACCTTTGCCTGGACATCTGCCAATTTGAGTGATTTTAATGGGAAAAGATCCGGGAAGATGATGAGACACAGACACTGAGCTGGAGCAGTGAAGTGGAAGAAAGTAGAGGAGCCCTTTCAGAAGTCCCTTGTTGTCCTCAGCTGACCTCTCCACACTTTTCTGCTAATTCACGCTGTGCTCTCAGCCAGCAGGCAGTGTTGTTGTTGTGTTTAAGTAGAGGGCAGTTACCCAGACACTGTCCGCCTCAGTCTGAAGATGCTGCAGGACCTGCTGAGTTTCCTGTGCCAGAGGCTTTTTGGCAGGACACAGTGTAAACCTGCTGAAAGTCAGTTGCCAGGGGAGAAAGAGACTGAGGCTACTGGCAACTGCAGAGAGCAGCAAGATGATCTGCATGAAAACACTGCACACTGCTCTGACAGTAATGAAATCAGCAGGAGTGATGTTACCCCAAAGAAGACCACAGTATTAATCATGGTGGCACCGCCTACAGATCTTCAACAGGTAGGATAAAGCAGGCGGCTGTATTCTCAGTAATACACTGTCGATCAAGGCTTGATATTCAGTCCTGCGTAACCTGTAAGGACGACAGGATAGTTACTGAGTGGGCAGATGTAGGCCTGCTTTCAACTGCATTCCACTCACTACTGTTGGTGATCTACTAATTGGGTGGTAAATGGATCCAACCAGACAGGATGGTGTCCTGGTGGGCGGATGTGGAGCTCTTCATATGCTTCAGCTCTGTGCTCTAATGACACTATTTTTCAGGAATCTCCCACAAAGGGCAAACAATCTGGCTTCTATGTAGTCTCTTACTTTGCAGTACTTTCAGCTGAACAGTAGAGGAAACCTGATGTGTCTGTTTCTCTGTATCCTAGTGTCCAACATGGACCACAATGAATTTGAGTATTTTGAATCAAATGGATTACCATCTGGAAAAAAATCAGTGTTAAGTTTATTTCTCCCAATGCATGAATTGATGACATAAAAAAAATGTGTGAATGAAAACAAGCGTTGCTATGATTCTGATGCTGCAATTTATTTTTAAGATTTACCTTTGATATTTGTATTTGCTAGATGTGATCTGTCTTTACTAATAACCTCTCAGGTGATAAACTCCCATGTACTGTTTTGTAGTTCCAATGGAAGCATATTTTTAAAAATGTCATACTTGTAGTTGGCAAGGATCTCATGCTTTATATTATGTCAACATATTATGCAAAGGAGGGTATTTTTAGTAAAGCAGCATCTTATGAAACGTGTTAATAAGTTAGATTTAAGTGGTATTTCTTTTACCACCAGATGGCACCAGGGTTGTGTTCACAATCTACAACTTCAGCAATGGCCTTAATGTGTCCTTCTGTAATTGAACTGAGTTTCCGCAGTGTGCCCCCTGAGTCTCCCCACTGGACTGTGAGCTGTAAGAGACAGACCACTTCACATAGTATTATTCCCTAGTAGTAGGGCTTACAGACAGAACAAACAGTCAAGCCCCTGTTTTTATGTTTCAACTACATGTTTCAACCACAACTCGCACATATTTTAAATCATGGTCAACCACTTCGTAAAGCATGTAACAGTGTTACAGATGTTTTGCTGTGGTCTTCCCGCGTTCCTTTGGTTTCGCTCCATGTCCATACAGCATGAATGCGAACTTAAGAAAACCTATATATTTGCTCTAATACTGTGCATAAGATCCATTAATATAGGCCTGGAACTAACAGGTATTTTAATTATGAATGAATTATTTTCTCTGATTAATTCATTAATCATTCAATCTGTAAAATTCAATTCAATTCAAAAATCTTTGTCTTATACTGCTGCAAACAACAATACAACGAAATTGAGATGACACTCCCTGAGATGTTTCCCAGAGTCAAAAGTAACACCATCAAATGCGTTGTTCAACAGTCCAAACCTCAAAGCAATATAGCTTACAGTGATCTTTTTCTTGTTGAATGACAATTATCGAAATAGTTGGAGGATTAGTTTTCTGTTGATTGACTGATTACTATTCCACTAATCATTTCAACACTAGTAATACAACATACGGTAAGACAGTTTCTGATAATATAACTGGCAGGGGCCACAGTGTTACTTTTGATACTTGAAATACATGTTGCTGCTAATATGTACAGTATGTTTTGAATGCAGGGCTTTTACTTTTAATTGTGTATTTATACATAGTGGTATTGCAACTTTTACTTAAGTAAAGGATTCCTCCATTACTGCTGTTGCATTACAATGGTATGATTATATATTGCAACATTAACAGCAAATGTTCAGCATGTAAAAATGCCGGTATACTCCTTTAGGTAGTGGTATTTCAGTGCTGTGGTTAATTGTAAAAACACATCAGTCCTTCAGATAGTGCCTCATGGACTGCTCTCTATTCTGTCCAGTGGTGCACATGGTTGGCTTTCTCTCATGCTCAGTCAATTTTGCCCGCTCACTAGCAGAACAACTAATCTGGCAAAGTATTGCTCAGGTGCATCCTGTTGAGAGGCAAACATGTAGATTTCTTCTCAGGCCTGCATACCCAGCTGTTCTTTTAGTCAGGTATCCATTTCCTGTCACTAAAAGTACATTCATGTTCCAGTCAACTCCAATTCCTTGTAGAAATCCTTCCAGTTGGCTTGGCAGGCTAAATTGGCAGAAAGTGTTGTGGACCGTCTAAGATGCCTGATAAACTGATATGTGTGATGACTGTAAAGTGGTCTAAACCTCAGGCTGAGTCAACAGTGCACAGATGGTAGGGGATGGTGGAAGGTTCCACGCTCTGACCTTTGCTGCTGTTTGTCACATCATTGTGTCTACAAAGCAATGAGGCTGTCATTGATAATATTGGTCAATTAGTTCAAGTTAATATCTTCTATGGATAATGTTAACACAGCTATCGCATCATGCCTACTGGAACATGTTGACATCGCTTCAATACAAAAATGAGCACATTCACATTCTAATTAGCTGCTGTCCCTCACATGTTTGTTTCTAAATGTACGCAAGTTCCTCGAAGGTTTTTATCCTGTTTCTTCCCTCCTTACAGAAAATAGTGAAAGCAGGAGACAAAGACCTGGACGGACAGTTAGACTTCGAAGAGTTTGTTCATTATCTCAGAGACCATGAGAAGAAACTCCGGCTGGTCTTCAAGAGTCTGGACAAGAAGAATGATGGTGAGGAATCTTGTTACAACTTACTTTTTGAGTTCCATGACAATTTTTGATGTTTCTAGTCAGAATGCTTTCTGTTGCCATGGGAATTCTGCTTTCTTGACTTAAGAAATACAGCAGCTTCTGAGCGTCATTAACCAGGGTGGAGATGTGAGGCGACCATGACATGCTCTACGTCATGCTGATGCCCAGGAACCTAAGACTATTCACCTGCTCCAGTAGACAGGGGTGTTTATCTTTGCCTCCTTTCTAAAACCACCCAGCAGCTCCTCGGTTTTGCTGATGTTGAGGTTGATCTCTGTGCACCACTCTGCAAGATTGTTGATTTCCTCCTGATATGAGGTCTCCAGCTGATGATGGTGGTGTCCTCCTCTACAAACTTCACAACAGAGCCCTCTCCATGCTGGGGTTAGGGTTTGGGTGTTTGCCAACAGAATGGAGGTAATAATAATCATCTCTGCGGTGCAGGCCGGATCGACTCGCAAGAAATCATGCAGTCTCTCCGTGACCTGGGAGTGAACATCTCTGAGGAACAAGCTGACAAGATTCTCAAAAGGTCAGAGTCATGCTGTGATCCACAGGCCCTTCTACATGTAATGGATTCACAAGCTGGTTCACTGTTTGCGAGTGTGTGTATGTGTTGTCTCTCGTCTTTTTTGTAATTTATGTTACATTGATACGCGTGCCATTTGATTCAGAGGAGCTGTTGTATACCCCCCTCTAACACTTACAGGCAGCAGTTGGGTGATATCCGGGCCAGTTTTTGTCGTATCTGTTAAAGATGTTACAGGGTCCAACAATAACCTTTTTTGCCACTGGCCCTGACAGGCAAGAAACTGCTGGCCCAAACAGAATTTTACTGGCCCTGGCGGCGCTTTCCACATGTAGTCAGCGTATTATTAGTTGTAGTATACAGTCCGCTATATAATATGTCCATTGGGCAGTTATTGTCAGACCTGAAACATCTCTTAAACACATGAACATGGCACAAGTCTGAAAACAGCATAATAAGCTTTAAACTCAGCATCAGTGATTCACACAACATGGAAACACTCCCTTTCCTTAATGTCATTACTATTTCAGCTGAGCAGCACCACCACTCCCTCTCAAATACCAGCTGCCAGATATCTATACATCATAATAGGGTTTATGGAATTTTGTCAAACAGACACATGAAGCCAGCAATGTAACATTCCCCATGTGTTAAAGTAGTCTGCTCAGCCTCGCTACCTGTCACCACTCATGTGAACTATCTAGTTGCTTTATTTATCCAGCAGCAACTGGTCCATGATGTTATGGCTCAGTGTGATCCATGTCTGGTGCTTCTAACCTTTGTCTGTTTGTCTGTCTGTCTCTTCTTCTCTCTGGCTGGTCTCAGAATAAGGAGGGGTCATATCTGGGCCCCTATCTTGTAGTAAGTAGTAGCTTCTATAGTCTGCTTGCTCAGCCGGTGCTGCACTGATCACCACTGCATACTCTGTCTCATGTAATTATCAGCTGCTATTGTTTGTCAGTGATTTCAGATGAAAAGTGTAACAAATATCACACTGGCGAAGCAAAGAAATGCTGTGATAATATGGTGATTCAGTTGTGGCACAGAGCACTCTAGTAGGACATCCTGCTTTAACAGAATGCTCTTGAACTCATAAAGGAAGCCCCAAGAACAAATGTTACCATTACTGCGAGGTAACAGTGCATGTGGGCAGATGGCTTGTTCTTCATAGAGTCTAAAATGATCACATCGCTAACAGTCTGTATCCACTGTGTTATTTCACATCCCCAGTATGGATAAAAACGGTACTATGACAATTGACTGGAACGAGTGGCGGGATTACCACCTCCTGCATCCAGCAGACAACATTCCTGAGATCATCCTCTACTGGAAACACTCCACGGTACACACTCTTCCTCTGTGCTTGAAAACGCTCCTACTAAAATGTATTTGTGCAGGCGGTGTTACACTAAAAGATGAAAGTACCAAAGAACATTAATAGGCACTAATATTCATTCTAACTACATGCAACTAACATCTATTATTTTGTTTTGAGGGAGCTCAACTCAAAATGCCCACCCACCCGCAGAAAGAATAAGAGGTCTGGTCATCCTGTGTTCAGTCTCAAAGTGACCACAGAAAGTGAATTTGCAGTTTCTGAGGCTGGTAACTCTAATGAACGTATCCTCTGCAGCAGAGGTAACTCTTGGTCTTCCTTTCCTGGGGAGGTCCTCATGAGAGCCAGTTTCATCACAGGGTTTGATGGTTTTCATGACTGTAGTTGAGGATACATTTAAGTTCTTGACGTTTTCCAGACTGACTGACCTTCATGTCTTAGAGTAATGATGGACTGTCTGAGCTGAGTGGTTCTTACCATAATATGGATTAGGACAGTAGTGGAATAGGGCTGTTCACTGTACAGAACTGTGAACCGACCCTACCTCTGCACAACACAGCTGGTGATCTCAGACACATTAAGAAGGCAAGAAATTCCACAAATTGTGATGGACCAGGACTGGTCTATCACACTGGTGACCAAACCTGGGTGTACCCACTCAGTTGCCCTGGGACAGATACAGTACTGGCTGAATGGTACGTAGATCGGCATCCCAAGCATCAGTAAAATGGAACTAAATTCAACCATTCAGTGCACAGTTTGAATTCTTTGTGAGAAAGGGATTTTGCTGACCTGAGGATTAACCACTTAGGATTAGTGTTCTACCCTGATTTAGTGTCTCCTGTCTCTGGATAACTATAGATAATTAAATCAACTCTTTACTGAGGACTAGTGTCACCTGGCTGGAATCCTCTGCTTCCTCCTCAGATCTTTGATGTTGGTGAGAGTTTGTTGGTGCCTGATGAGTTCACGGCGGAGGAGAAGAAGACAGGAATGTGGTGGCGACACCTAGTGGCAGGAGGAGGAGCTGGTGCTGTGTCTCGAACCTGCACGGCACCATTAGACAGGCTCAAAGTGCTCATGCAGGTAAAGCCCAACATTCAGCTCATTAATGAGGACAAGTATTATAGCAGCTGACTCTCACCGAGGGACATTTTCATTCTAGGCACACAAAACAAAAGGTATTGGTAAGTGAATACATGCTGACTCTTGATTGCGGCCTCCCCAGGTTCACGCTTCTAAGAGCAACAGCATGCATATTGCAGGGGGCTTTACCCAGATGATCCGAGAGGGCGGTGTGAGGTCACTGTGGCGAGGAAATGGCATCAATGTCATTAAGATTGCTCCAGAGTCTGCTATTAAGTTCATGGCCTACGAACAGGTAGGCAACTCTGACACCACTAAGCTCTTTATTTCCGTCACACTTCATGTTGTTGCATAACAAACAAGGCTGTCTTGTCTCTCAGATTAAACGTTTAATTGGAAGCGACCATGAGACTTTGGGCATCACAGAGAGACTGGTGGCAGGCTCTCTTGCTGGAGCAATCGCTCAGAGCAGCATCTATCCCATGGAGGTGAGAGACCAATGAGCAGAGACAGAATGCAACGACTGTTCAGGCAAGACTTTGGTTAAAAGAAGTGGTCATTGAGATTGTATTCATTCTGTTACTGTTATGCAGCAACTCATGACTCATTATGTTTGTATGCAGAAATATCAAAATGGAATCTTTTGTCTTGTGACTGGCTGCCCATTTTAACGTTCAGCCTCGAACCCATCATGTGAAACTGGTCTGTCACCTCTTATTCACACGCAGACTCACAGACCTTCTGTTGTGCACAAAGTGTGAGCAAGTCATTTATGTACATGAGGTTCATAACACACAACTTATTTTAATATGAAGGATAATGCATGGCATGTGTATGTAAGTGTATGTTTTTAAAAGTATGAAAGATCTGCTATGACTCTTGGACAATAAAGTGGACATTGCTTTCATCTGTCAGAAGACCTGACATCACTTCCTCTCCTCAAAGGTTCTAAAGACACGGTTAGCCCTGAGGAAGACGGGCCAGTACTCGGGCATCTTAGATTGTGCCAAACATATCTTCCAGAAGGAGGGTATGGCTGCTTTCTACAAGGGCTATGTCCCCAACATGCTGGGCATCATTCCCTACGCTGGCATCGACCTGGCTGTCTATGAGGTACGTGGTTGTTCTCAAAGGTCTCTTTTGTTTGTTGTTTTTTAGTTTAGTCTGACTTCTTTGCTCTCCTCTTCTCTGTCAGACTCTGAAGAATTCCTGGCTGCAGCGCTTCGCCACAGACAGCGCTAATCCAGGAGTGTTTGTGCTCCTGGCTTGTGGCACCACTTCCAGCACATGTGGCCAGCTAGCCAGCTACCCACTGGCCCTGGTCAGGACCAGAATGCAAGCACAAGGTCAGTCACTACGGAACTCTACTGTTGTCTCTTAGAGGGATATGAAGATATTTTTATGAATTTCAGGAACACCCCAATAGATTGATTACCCATTAGTCTGCCAGGCAATTAGAATGATTTTTGTATTCTCTTAAATCTGTCTAGCTTTTTTCTATGAGGCTTGTTTGTATGAATGTTCCAAAGTTCAGTTCAGCAAACTATTGCAACTGCACAAAGGTGTTCATTTGATTTGATCATTACCACTAATAGAGCCCCTAAACTATTATGTAAGGCTGCTTGGCTTGCTCCTTGGGGCCCTTTCATTCACACAAATGGCAAATTTCATTTGTACCTAAAAGAAAGTCATGAATACAAGAAAACCAGTAAATGCCACGCGTTCTCTCAAATCACTCATGAGTGCCACAAAAGTGGGAATCTGTTCATACAAATTGTTCTTGAATTAGGCCCATTTTTGTTATTTTCTGATTGAAATGATTTGATTTCAGGTCACACCCTTACCATGTCTTTTTACACCTGATACAAGCTACTGTATTGCTTTAACTTTCTCTCAAGTAGCTCAACAGGACAAAGAGTCCTGAGTTAGCAAATTATGGTCCCATTTAGAGTAAAATAGATGAGAAATCATGGTATGCTTCAGCCAATCAGAGGTGGGTCATTCAGAAATTTAACCAGACGCGGGATCTTTGCAGAATGACTTCTGATTCTGTAACACAGATGGCAAAAGCCTAAATGTCAAATGCTTCCAAACAGCAGTAAATAAACCAGCGGGTGATGTCATGGTAGCTACGTCCACTTCGTCTATACAGTCTGAGGTGAAGTGTAGAAAAATGTGACCTTTCCACTTATCTGTAGACATTTTCTGAATTTGTCTGATAACATTGTTTGTAAATGGTAAATGGTCTGTGTTTGTACAGCTCCTTTCTAGTCATTTCGACAGCTCAAAGCGCTTTTCCATCACATCCTCATTCACACATTCACACATCATTCATTCAGGAGGAATGAATCTAAGCTGGAGGAGACAGTTCTTTCACACACATTCACACACTAAAGCTATGCTGCACTGGGAGTCGTCAACTTATCATGTAGCACAATGAATTGCAGCTTAAATTGGAGGAAATGTTCAGCAATTTGATACCATTAACAGTGCAGGTTTAACTTGTATCCTAAACACTGTTTATTGGCTCAGACCATATCATTAAACCTTAAAGCTGGTGTTGCTGCCATACAGCCTCTTTTGAATATGTATGCTTAGTTCAACTCTGATAGGAAGCTCCTGCAATATTTTCCTCTATGGTTTCTCTGGTTGCCATGGTCGCATTACTTCCATTGTCAACTCAGACAGCAGTGGCCATGCAAGATAGTCAGAGCAGCGGCTGTCCCCTCTATCACTGCCGCTTCTGCCCTGTTAAATTAGAACTCTTGAAATCTGTATCGGAGCATCTGTGATGGCCATGGTGGGATGTTCATGGATGTGTTCACTATGTTTAGTGACTATTTTGTGTTTGGTGTAGTGTTTGAGGAGCCTGTCTTCCTTCTGCTTTCCTCAGCTACCCTGGAAGGGGGCCCCCAGATGAACATGTCTGGCCTGTTCAAACACATCATTAGGACCGAGGGGCCCATGGGACTCTACAGAGGCCTGACACCCAACTTCATGAAGGTCATTCCGTCTGTCAGCATCAGCTATGTGGTCTACGAGTACCTCAAGATCACGCTGGGGGTTCAGTCAAAGTGAGGAGCGAGGCAGAGAGAGGAGATCAGGAAGCTTTTTTGGGGGGGGGGCTGAAGATGAACTGTGTAGGGCTCTAAGAAGCCAGCTGCTGATATTCGACAGATTTAAATCAAATAATCAAATTCCAGGGTTTAAAGGATGAACATTAGATGATGTGAACGAAAAGGAATGAGATCTTGAAAACGGAGAGGCACATGAAGGATGGAGGAAAGCTTGACTGAAGCAATGGCTGTTAGTTACCCTTGTTGAAATATTTCCTTTAGCAATCCAGCAGTGCTTCAACAGCTGTTAATCTAAGATGACATTGAATTACTTGAAGTGGTTTACTGGTGTACCAGTAAAATGTACCTGCTGGTTTTAGGCACTGACACTGCTGTGGTAGGAGCACAGGAGTCTGTGTAAAGGAAGAATCTTTGTCTCGAAGGGCTTTGCTAAAGCATCTCACAAAGCATTTCTCATGTCTCTCAAGTGGAAGACTTGCACACTACTAATTATCAAAAGTAAGTGACTGTGGACAAAACCGATGTGGATATGACTCCAGCAGGTATGTAGATTCCCTTTGTGCATTTAATATGCTCCTTGTTCTTGATTTTGATGGTATCTACAATTTTGTTCTGTGTAACAATGTGCTCAACGGTCAAACAAAAGCCCCTAAAATAATGAATTTGCAAAAATATATTCAGTTAAAAGCAAATTGCCATAGTGCATATGTAGAGCAGTGACAGTCATCTCATTGGTTGAGCTTTGCGTCAGGCAGAATAACTAAATGATCATTGTTTAATTTCTGTATTCAGAGCCGGGGAGCTGTCAAAAAGGCTACATTGTGCTCTCAGTTTAACAATTTGTGCAGACAAATGACATAATGCCTCGTCTCCATTTAATATTTTGGTGTGACACAGCCGCTGTCAAGCTCCATCTCTCGCTCTCTTGCCACCCAAGAAAAACCACTCCTTAATGAAGAATATACAATAGCTGCATAGGTTCATTTGAATGAAGCAAGTTGTATGCACGAATTATTGAATTGAGACCAAAATTTCATTTTGTTTCCCAAGATTCACCTGAGTCACATTCAGTGACATTCAGTCAGTTACTTGAAAGAGCAAAATGGGACTGTGAGCAGGAAACGACAAACACGTGGGTATATTGTGCTCACTTTTTGTTTTACTTTTGTGATGAATCCACAGGACAAAACAGTTATTTGTGACTTGTGCAGAACTGTTGCAAATTATTTGAAAGATTATAATGTGAACTGACTTCATAATGTCCGTTACACAGCACAACATTGGGTCATACCAGATCAGAATGCAATAAGGCTGTCGGTTTGATTGGACAATAGACTTATTGTGCAGAATCAGCCTTCAGTATTTACCTGTCAACAGTGTGAGTGACAGCAATGGAAAAGGGGCATCAACAACAAAAGATGGGCTGACTGAAGCCACGTGGTGACCTTTGGAGGTGGGGCTGGTTGCCACAGTGAGATGATTATAAGTAGCAGTAGTCAGTGATACAACAGATGAAGAAGATGAGGCACAGATGCCATGTATGCCAACTCTGTGGTTGCTGTCAAGCAACCTTTGCACTCCCTACCAAATAAATGTGAATTCTTGCCAGTGTAGATTATGGTAATTTCCACTTTATAATCAGGCCCAGTTGATCCTAATTCTACAAAACATTTGTGATTAAACTTTACTTTGTGTTTAACAATGTCACTCTGAGGCAGTTGAGGAGGAACTGTTGAGGTTGTCAAATTCCCAAAAACTGATTTGTAGTAACAACAGCAAACACAGCACATTCTGTCAGTGCTTGGTTTCAGCTTCATTATGAAGCCTCTTTAGAATATACCTGCAATCGTCATATGCTTTAAAAGTTTGCCTTTCCACAGCTTTACAATGAGGAAAATATGCTGATATTAAGCACCAGAGAGACTTTTTGACAAGGATTTACAGGTTAAATTGCTGTTAATATTTTTCAATATGCTGGCTCTCTAAGGAATCATCTAAGGACATATATCATTCTTGTACGATGTAAATAAACACTCCTTTAAGTCATATGGCAGGACACTCAAGCAGAGGCAGCTACTCTCGATCTTACTGATGCCATGTGTCAGATGGTCACAGATTTCCATGAGTGCCTTGTGTGCCAAGCCTCTCTCTCAAACAATGCACCTAAACACTATAAGAGGTGGAGTCTGTGGGACATTGAAAGCACTTTAAGGTACTCTGCTTTAATTCCTGTTTTTTATTTATTTCCGTATTTATTTATTTATTTTTACAAAAAATGATTAATTACTGAATTTGTGATCTATTGGTTGTATTGAATATATAATATTGAGTGGATTTTTTTATTTGTTTTGTTTTTTTTGAGTGATGGAAGCAACTGATGTGGTTTAAAATTCAAAGTCTCACCCCCACTCCCACCCCTTAAGTATTCAATACTAATTACATTTTAAGTGAAATACATAATCATATGAATAAACCATGTGGAATTTATAAGTGAAATAATGGAATACATTATTAAAGCTCAACTCATTATTATGAAATGTTTCCCAAGTTGCATTTCATGTCACTATTCATGACAGTGTTGCTCACCTTTCAGCCAATTGTGGACCCCGTCTTAAGCTAGCAAGCTTAGCTACTGCTATGAATGTTAGCTAGTTAGCATCTTTTGGATAGAGTGAACTACATCACAGTAAAAACACAATGACTAAGTCTCTGTAGCTTTTAAGCCTTAGCTTAACTGCTCATGCTACCTGCCTAGTGGGCTAACTAGCTAGGCCGACTTGTGCTAACTGCTGTTAGCAGTGCTAGCTAGCTCCTGTTGGGAGACAGTTTGTCTTTTTGCTGTCTCTCTCTGAGGAACATCTTTGGAGTTCAAACAGGTCAGAAGTAACTCTGTTGTCAACACTGGCTCTTTACTTTCTAATAAACCAAGTTCACAACCCTGCTTAGCAAGTTAGCCAGCTATGTAGTTAGTATGAGAAGCCTTGCTAAGCTAAATAAATAACAGTTTTTAAAAAAAAAAAAAAGTTAGTAACTGTTGGTGTGCTGTGTTTATTGTATAAACTGTGTAGCTACAGTAGTTGTCGCTAACTGGCTAAAGCGGGTAGCAGTAGTTGGGCCTGCTAGCTGAAGAGGCATGTGAGGATGTGAAGGAGCAGCGAAAACACCACTGTCATGAAAAGGAATGTTTAAAAAAAAAAAAAAAAAGGAAACATTTGTTAAAAAATGAAATTCTATAAAGTTGTGATTATGCAAATAAGGTAATGAAATATTTAATGAGTTTGAAATGTAAAATTTGAATTAAATCATTTCACAAATTACTTTTTCATGGATATATTTTGATGTAATTACTATTTATAATGATTTATTAATTTGCTATTGAACACTTTGTGTTCTTCCCCTGATTTCTTAGCAGCAGCAGATTGTAATGGTAATTAACAGAAAGCTAAAAACCCTGCATTTCACTGCTCAGGCAAAAGCACAGCTGACTATCATGAAGAATAAAATTTTTGGCATAGTGATACAAGGACATCTTGTTGAAAGTAATAAAGGGAAGGATGTGGTCATTAAAACTAGCTCTCCTGCTGTACAAACCAACATGCTGTACAATCTGTGTGTCTCTTGCAGAACTGCAGTCTCACATGTTAGACTGTCTGCTTGCGACCTTCAGAATGCCAGGCCGCTTTTGTCAGCTGCCTTATTTAAGCATCACATCTGCTCTTGAAATCACACTGTGTCTTTGTGGCGGGTGGAGAAGAGATGATGGCCTCACATTTGCTCATTTGAGTGTTGATCCTCATTCACAGGTTTGGAAGCAAATGTCTCAGTCCATCGCTCTCTCCTCCTCCTGGCTCAGCAAGTGTGTATTTGAACCATCTGATATCATATATGCATAAATTAGTGACAGAGAATGATGTCACTATGTGGCTGCCTATAAATGTTTCCCATATTTTGTACAGTGAAAGGTGAAGCTCTAATGTCTTAAAAGTAGCTCTTACTGAATGTTGTACTGACCAACACGCAGTTAGGCAAACCACCAGTGGAACTTGAAATGTACAGAAACTATTAGACTATACAAACTATACAAACTGAAGGCTGCAATGTATGTTGGTTAAAAGGTGGCATAGTTTACAAAATGTATTCAGTATACATATATATATATATTTCTATTTTATTTTATTATGCTAGCTGTAAGTGACAGAGATGCAAGAATGAGTATGTGTATGAGGATGTTCTTGTATAGTTGTTTGTTTGTAGATGCATCCATTGACAGAATGTGAAAATATATGCTTGTGTATCTCAGCTGTTAAATAAAGTAGTTCAGCATTGTTTTGATGTGAGTTCATTTGATATTCAACACATTATTAATTGAAATTACACCTGAGCTTGCACCACATGAGAAACGTCAGTGCTGTTATCGTCCTTACTCATTTTGGAATCTGTTGATTTTGAACAATCAACAGATTCCACAAAGTTATATTCATCAGCTGAAAAAGACATTCACCCGAGCATGTAACAGCCAAATGTCACGTTAAGTTTCATTTGTGGAAAATAGATCCTTAAACCAACATAACCCTTCTGAGCACATCCACAACCGTAAATAGCTTCAGTGTAGCTCCTTTATACGCTTCCCTTTTTATAGTAAGGTAAAAGTCCCACATCCGTCATTTTAGCTGAGTAAATGTACCACAGTTTTATCTGAAAAATGTAACTGCAGCTTGACTGGGTACAGGCAGATGTCGTACTTCTAAATGGTCCGTCATGCTTTTAGGTTGTAGAAAGTCCTCTTCACTAATAAATGTTATTTTGCATAAAGGGTCCTCCAAAAAAAGTCAGATTTTGCACCATGATGAACAACTGTTGTACAGCGGCTCAAGCAGACTGACAACTTAAAGGGCAGAAAGAGAAGCAGATCCCTCTTTGGTAAAAGAACCAGGATGTTTTTCACTAGGAACTGGTTCCTGTTTCAGTGCCAGGTGGATGAAAATGCCTCTAACAAGGTGGTACTGACGGGCTTGTTTCAGCAGGGCCATGCTCCCAGCTTCACAAACAGCCCAGTCAGCTGATGAGACACTGCTGAGTCGACACTACTTCTCCCCTAAACTTGTCTCTGGTCTCGTGGCTCGCTGCTGACAGACGGGAAGTCGTCCAAATGTCGGTTTTCAGAAAGTTTTTTCAGACATGTTTGGTCCTGAACCAGCATAAAGACGTCTTTCACTCGGCTGCAGCACTATGAGCCGTTACATTGGGGCTTTTCACCACAAGATCCTTGTCTGGATCCCGGAGCTGCAGTCACGAGTTCTACATGACACACGGTCACTTCCTGCCTCACTCCACACCAGCTGTGGCTGCTGGCCGAGGGAAGCTGAACGTGTGCTGGATCTTTTAACTTTCTCCTCCACAGTTTGCTCTGATACCGACACGCAGAATGCTCTCCTTAGAGGAAGTGGAGCAGAGTTTAGAGAGAGAAGGACAGTCTCACGTGTTGCACTTCTGGCCGGAGCTGTGTGAGGAGGAGAGGGCCAGCTTCCTCCAGGAGCTGTCTCAGCTGGACCTGAAGCGGCTCCGGGATCACTGTGAGGGGGCCGCCGGGGCTGCAGCCTCCCCCCCTGCCAGCCTGGATGAGCACATAGAGCCGGTCCCTGCGGAGGTCATCGGCAGCGTGAGGAAAAGCGACAGAAAGTCTCTTGCAGAGTGGAGACATGAAGGTGAGTGAGAATGTTGGCGCAGTGACAACATGGAGTTGATCTTCTCAAGAATGCACATCTGGATATAGTAGTAGATGTTGGATCCCCACAAACAGTGGAATTGCAAAAAAAAAAAATCAGCTTTTCATGGGTTGAAAATGGGTCAGCACGGGTTGGAGCCCTCTACTGGGAGTCTGTGAATCCCCCCCCCCCCCCCCCCCCCCGTTCCTGAACGACTTGACTACTTGTTGCTGATAGATAGATTATTGCCATCGTCGTCGTCGTCGTCATCATCGTCATCATCATCATCATCATCATCATCAGAGTAGCGCAGTAGCAGAAGTCAGAATCAGAATCAGAATTCCTTCAATAATCCCCAGGGGGAAATTGCTTTTTGTTACACACAGCTCCAAAAAGAATAAGAAAACACTTCAATCTCAAAGTAAAACTATAAATTTATAAAAATATGTATAAAAAATTATTACACAGAGGTAAATTATTGCACCAGATGAGTCCAGAGTCTCATCATATATAAACAACATGTACACTCAGAGTGAGGAGTTGTATAGTTTGATGGCCACAGGCAGGAATGGTTTCCTGTGGCGCTCTGTAGTGCATCGTCAGTCCACAGCTTAAACATAAAACGGACTGACTGCAGTAACTTGTTATTAACTTAAGTAACTTATATTCCAGCTGTGGCCGTGCCTGCAGCAATCAAAATGGGTTGACGTGTTGGACAGATATAGAGACGCTTCTATATCTGTGGTTGGGGAGGTGTCATGTCTTCCATTTTTATGTGCAGTCTAAACGCAGAATGCATGGAAAGTAATAATTGGAATAACACCCACACAATGCTGTATTCCTGCTCTCCCATCTCTCCCATTCTGTGTAACTGGCCCCACCCTGACAGGAGCTAAAAGCCAACAGGAAAGTGTCAACCGCTGTCCTGAGAAGAGCCCTAATCAGACACACTAAGTGAATACATTTATGTGGGTGGACGGCATGTGTGTAGAGGCTTTAAACCCACAGCCTCTATAAAATACACAGTACAATAGTGCAGTGCAATATTGGATTTTTGCAGCTCAGGAGCAGAGGAAACAAACTGCAGACACTGCAGATAGACCGGACATATCCAGCAGATGAGGGAACAATCAGCATTTATTTGGAATCACCTTTGTGTCCAATATTTATTCTCTTTTAGCCCTGTTAATGGTTTCTACCAACTCCTGAGAAAAACAGCTGGCTCTTAGCTGATAAATACTGTGCCTGTCTGCTGCTTGCTGCTGAGCAGGTAGAGTACACCGGCCTTTTAGAATCTTTTTCTGTCTGCCTGCTGCTGCCAAAAACAACGCTAGGACTAAATTGTAAAGTTGTGGGCCAGCCAGCTAAACTCTCCTCAGAGCTGAGTGGAACTGCAGAGCTGAGTGATATCTCTGTGGGCTCGCCGTGACAAGCAAACACACTTTCCAGCACACTGGTGTATTTCTAGTCATGTTATTCAATAACATTACATTTCATAACATCAGAATCAGAATTCCTTTAATAATCCCAGGGGGAAATTGCTTTTGTTACACACAGCTCCAAAAAGAACAAGAATAAACTTCAAACACAAAAGTAAAAATATAAATATATAAAAGTATGTTTTAAGAATTATGTCTGATGATGTTATGAGACTGATGTTAATATTTCATGATTGCAATGTAAAAACATCCAAGGTGCATTGTCAAAAATCTATATATCTTATAGTAATAATAAAACAAGATGTGATTGTGCTGTACAAAAGTTCCCAATGACTAGAAAAAATGACAAAGGGAGAAAAAAAAGATCACTGCAATTCTCCCACTGCTGAAGGACCTACCACAGCAGTATGAAAGTAGTAACAAGTTAAAGATTAAATACCAGCTTGTACATTTGTCTGGAAGATTTTATGCCATGTAGGCCAGCTATTAGAGAGTTTAAAGGCCTTAAAGCTGACCTCTATGATCCTGCTGCTTCTCAGTGACCACTCTGTTTCAACAGGGCTGCTGCAAATCTCAGAGAATCGTGTTGGAGTCCTGCTCTTGGCCGGCGGTCAAGGGACCCGTCTTGGTGTCCAGTATCCCAAAGGGATGTATAACGTTGGCCTACCAAGCGGCAAAACCTTGTATCAAATCCAGGCAGAGCGCATTCACAAAATCCAGGAGCTGGCAGACAGAAAGCATGGCTCAGAGTGCACCGTTCCATGGTAAGATTTCTCCACTACTCTGATCGTGTTTAGGCTTATGCTGTCTGTGATGTTTATATATATATATATATATATATATATATATATATATAGCGAGAGAGACCAAGCAATTCAAAATGAAGGATTCTAGAATCACCACGTATGGAGCACAAGCTGATATAAACTCTATAAACTTAATGTGTGTTTGCATTCACTTGGCAAATGCAAATCCAGTATTTATTCTCCTTTTTACATTAAAAAAATATTTGGATCTGTAACATTAGCTGCTACATCTGTGCCACAAAGCCAAAATGTGGTAACTAGCTTTCATGTTTTGTCAAAAGACCACAAACTGACATTTCATTTATGACATAGACCTGTATAATTTCTAAGAAAACAACTAACCAAATAGTTAAAGCAAGAGAAACCAAAATTTAGTTGAAGCTGTTTCCCGTAACTGAAATCACATATTTAAATCTATATCGATTATATTAGTTTCAAGATATTTATTAAACAGTGTGGAGATGGAAAGCAACAACAACAGCTAGTGCTGTGTGTTTGTCATCTTCCTTAAAGCTTCTCCAACTGCAGAGTGCAGTTTTAGGCTGCATCTGTGGTCAATGATTTTCGTTGTGAAATAACAGTTATAAAGTTGTTAAGTCATACAAACGTAACTGTTTCTTAGAAGCTAAATAATGTCAGCGGGAGAGTAAATATAACTTTAACATTTTAACCTCTACTGCTGCTCTTCAGGTACATAATGACCAGTGAGTTCACTCTGGTTCCCACTGAGAAGTTCTTCAAGGAGAACAACTACTTTGGTTTGGAGCCATCAAATATCATTATGTTTGAGCAAAGGATGATCCCAGCAGTGACCTTTGATGGAAAGGTCATCCTGCACGGCAAAGGGAAGATAGCCATGGCTCCAGGTACAAATATCTGTGAAATCACTTTGCTTTCATGCATTGACACACTGACATCATGTCACGTTTCAAAACCTCTCTACCCTCTGTTAGATGGGAATGGTGGTCTGTACCAGGCATTGGTGGACAACAAAGTGCTGGAGGACATGAAGAAGAGGGGAGTGGAGTACCTGCATGTGTACTGCGTGGACAACATTCTGGTCAAGATGGCCGACCCTGTGTTTATTGGCTTCTGCGTGAGCAAAGGGGCAGACTGTGGAGCCAAGGTAGAGTAGTGCCAGAGTACAGTAGATTAAAAGACATGTTCTTTGTGAGAATGAACATTTATATCTCATATCTGTGCATTAAATAAAGAGCTGGAAACAGGATACACTGTGTTAATCAGTGAGCTTTAGAGGTGTTCGAAGGTGTTTTCTGTGCTTTAAGGATAACTCAAATATTTTTAATCCTCAGCCCCATTTTTACATATTCAGTCAAAGTAGGTTCACTAAAAGCGCTTGTTTTTGCCACTCACAGGCTCAGCTAGTTATTCTAAGTGTCTGACAGCATTATGGAAAGGATCCCTACGAGATAGAACAGTGAGATCCTTTTGATTTAACCACAAACAGCCGTTACATCCCTCTCTCCAAAGCCACCAGACTCAACTACAGTTTCAAACTGTAAAAAGCCACAATGAGTGTGTTTCACTCAAAGTAATTCTTAACCTGCACGATAATGTTAACTTTATGGCACAAGGTGTCAGGGAGCAACAATTCAATCACTAATAATGATTAGTTCCATGTCTATATCTCTCAAAATGAATATGTTGCTAATACTAAATACTAGTTTTCATAAAGAAAATAAATTATATCATAGACATAAATGATGTCACAGACTAGTATATAAAACAAAAATCAGAGAGGGGAAAAATTGTAATTCCTGTTTCCATCTGGCCTCACCCCTCTGTCATGTGTCAGGTGGTGGAGAAGGCATACCCTGCAGAGCCAGTGGGTGTGGTTTGCAAGGTGCAAGGTGTGTCCCAGGTGGTGGAGTACAGCGAGATCCAACCAGAGACGGCTGAGCTCCGAGGACCTGGAGGGGAGTTGATGTACAGTGCTGGAAACATCTGCAATCACTTCTTTACCAGGGCTTTCCTGCAGGATGTGGCAGAGTAAGAGTGTGCACTGACACAAACAGTATGTTTGAGTAGAATCCTGCGAGGATCACGTTAAAGTGAGATCAGACATTGACATATTGACGAGCAAAGCTCCACAGGACACATCCATATCCACTAGTTTGGGTCATGTTTTTTTTTTTTTGGCCACCTGATATGGCACACGTTTGCTCTCAATTTCTCATCTGCAAACCTAGCACATACGGATAAACATGAGCAGTCATTAGGAGCCATGTTTCTTTTATTTTTAAAGTGGACCGAGGACATCTAACAGGTTGACACCTCACTTTCAGGTCAAATGGAGCAGTTTCAAATGTAGTCCTCTGCTAGACTTAATTATATTCTGATTTGTTCAGTGCTTACACAATTATTTTGTCTTTTTTTTTACTTTCATACAGAATGTAATTGGAATTCTCAAGGGGTAATATACAAAATGTTGTCAAGTAAGCTCATCAGGCATTCAGAGCACTGAATTCTACCAGATGATGTGATGTGAAATGGTCCATTCACACACAGGCTTGTAATAACTTACAGTAAAGTATAAAACTAGTTTAATTGCCTAATGGTCGCGATGTTAACTGTGAGTGGGTTGTCCACCAATCGGAATTAAACTGCCAATAATCAGAAGATAGTCGGTTTGATCCTCCTTTCACATCTTTTGTGGATATTCACAACACTTCAGTTCCTCTCAAAAACTAAAAAAAGAAATGAGTAGATTTTTATGACGCAACTGTGGACTTTCATGCCCCCTGCAGGATAAACCCTATATTTTATCTTCCTTTACATTAAAAATGCTTTTGATTTCCTACTATTTTTGTTCATCCTACAGGAAATTTGAAGGCCAACTGAAACAACATGTTGCAATCAAGAAAGTGCCCTTTGTGGACACATGTGGCAATCATGTCAAACCCACCAAACCCAATGGCATAAAGATGGAGAAGTTTGTTTTTGATGTCTTTCCGTTCTCAAGGTATTGTTGATTATTAGATTGTGTCTTTAGCCATTGACATCTGTTTGATTCTACATAAAATGACATAAGACACTGTCTCTACAGCTAATTAAAACATTAACTTTGTTTCTTTGAAAGGAACTTTGTTGTGTTCGAGGTTGTAAGGGAGGATGAGTTTTCCCCCCTGAAAAATGCAGATGGAGCAGCGACAGACAACCCGACCACGGCCAGAAACTCTTTGCTGGCTCAACACTGCCGCTGGGCCACAGCTGCAGGAGCCACCCTGTTGGATGAACATGGGAATGCCCTTCCTCTTACAGCCAGGTCAGAATACTAATGCAACTAGAGGGTCCTCTAAATGAGAAGGGAACAGAACAGTCCTTTTTCACAGCAAAGTGCACTTTTTAGCAGTGAGGGTAATATTGGAACCAATAATATTAATGAAAAGTGTGCACTGTGAGAAAGTAGATATTTTTTACTGCACATAACGCAAAATCACAAATGTCCCTCCAAGGCTTCACAGTTTGCACAGCAAACAACACCCTAAATCATTAGACCCTGATAGAAAGGTCTGTTAAACAGATTAATTTCAGACATTCCCAAATGCTACAAAATTACATTTCATCACATTTTTGCATTAAAGAATAGTTCAATACGCTTTTAAGCCAGCAGTTAGATGAGATGACAGATACCACCCCTAGTCTGTGCATTAATATGAAGCTGGTGCCAGCAGGCAGTTAGCTTAGCATAAAGAGTGAAACCATTCAAACGGAAGGGGAAATTTTCTGAAAGTTCCAAATTCACGAGTTTTTGACGCTTTGAGAAATGGGGGATAAATGTATATCCTAATATGTCAAACTGTTTCCAAATCCATCTGGTCAAATCCACAGCAGTGGATATCCTCAAATCTACAGTAGGAAATTCCCCCATGGAAAAGCAAAATAATCATAGCAGCCAATAACTGAGTATTGCATTAAGAAATAATGGGAAAGAAATCTGAACCTATCCTTGAAATCTAAACATGTGTTTGTTGTGTGTATGATTTTTTTTTCCACAGTGTATCAGCAGCGGACAATCCTCCAGCAAAATGTGAGATTTCACCGCTGGTCTCCTACTTTGGAGAGGTGAGGACAAGTGAAAGTGCCCATAAAGCCAAATAAAAAAGATACTGGAGAAAAGCTTCATTTTATAGATGTAGGCCAAAGCTATAGTTTAAATCTATAGAGTAGTAACAGCTTGATCTTTGAATAAATAATTTTCAGTTTTCTCAGCTTGTATTTCAAATTATGTGTGGACGATGAATACACTGCTGTCATGAGAATGAGCCCTTCCTAACTGACTAATACGATGCTGTAATTTAACCTCCATGTCACTTTCTCTGCCAGGGCCTGGAGCAACTGCTGAAAGGGAGGACACTGCCGACTCCCTTTATTCTGGATGAAAAAAGGGCCAAAGAGCTGCAGGCCCAGTAACTTTTCTCTGATTGTAGAGGATGGTGTGACGGCAGCAGAGATTCCAGTACAGTGGAGTATAGAATGGACATGGCAACCCTGGAATGATCGCCTAATAATGCACAGTTTTTGAAGTCTATGTGAAGATAATCATATCAAACTGCCATTACATGCATCTCATGTAATTGTTTCTGTTGAACTGCAAATCATGTGATGTGATCACTTTTAAACAAATAAGGGACTAGCGTTGAATTGGGGGAATTTATAAAAATGTTTTGTTTTACACACAACAAAAACTTGAATCAAAATACCTCACCTTGTGTCCTCTCCCATTCTTTCTAGGAACGTCTGCCTCATTAACTTTAAAGGTGCAATAGTTACATTTCAACTGTGGCAAGACAAGTGTGAGGGAATTTTATGCTTTAATTATTTTTTCAATGACATGCAGTTAACTGGATGTTAATGGGGAGATGCTGTGTGGTCTATTTCAGAAAAGTATTATATAAGATAAGATAATAAGTCATGGAAAACCTCCAGCAGCAGCTTCTATAAAGGCTCAGGTGTAGGGCTATGAACTTCACATACCAGCCTGCCATGTGGTTTGGTCAATTTAACACAAAGGTAGTAAACAGTTGATTAATAGAAGACATGTGTAAGAGTAAATGGTGGTAGATTAGCATGACATGAAATGTGTACGTGGTTCAAAGACTGTACCTACAGAGCCACAGACTTTCTTTAGTTTAGAAGTACAATGACAGTAAATGGAGTGTGAGAGAGGCTGTTCTGCTGTTTAACAGGAGAGTCTGTTACATTTTTGGATTAGCTTTCAGGCACTGTTATCATAAGAAGATAATTCATACAGATACACCGCTGCTGTCTGAAAAAGATAGTATTTGACCTGCATCCATCATTAGAATGAAGCAGTGTGTCCGTCCGCAGCTGACTGACTGTCCCTCCCGGCCACCCTATCCTGGGCCGCCACGTGACCGGCGCTTGGCCAATCACAGCTGGGATTAAAGGGACATCAACACAAAACAAACGCATTAAAACCATGGACTGTTGAGACAAGGATGGCTTGTATTGCGTTGTAGCTGGGGGTTTAGTCGGTGTATTATAGCTTATTGAATCACATAATGTCTTAAATTTAAAGGTGATATTTTAAGACACATTTAATTCAATGTTTGGCTCAGTCACGCGAAACAAATAAGGTGAACGCCGAAGGCTGGCGCAGACGGTCGGGTCCCAGCCGTCAGTTCTCTTGACCACAGGAACGTTAGCGGGCTTCCTGACAGGACACTCTGTCGGGCTTCTGTACCAACACCGCTGGCTCGTTTTAGCATTTTGTCATTAGCTAGCAGCTAACCACGGACCGGCTGGCTCGTCGCTGACGCTGCCGTCACTCTGGACACCCAGGGCCGCCCGCAGAATGCGATGGGTGCTCTAACATGCTAAGACCATGTTCAAAAATGTGTTTGGCTCAGGGTTCCTGGTAAGAACAGCTCATGTGATCCTGACATGGATCATAACGCTGATACTCTTCCTACATGATACAGGTAATTCTGCCACACGTCCACATGACAATAACATGGCTTCAAGTGATGTGTAGCGTTAATATCTAAGCCAGCTCGTGCTGTGTAATGACAAAACCATCTATACTGATGCTAGCTGAGGAAGGCAGCTAACGTTACTGTCCAGATTGGCACTTTGACACAAACTGGAGCTATGATGTATGAAATAAAGAGGCCAGGGCAGGAGCCAGCCTGTGGGGAACCCCTCAGCAGGACTTAACACAGTGTCCTCTCGTGTTTTTGGTTGAAGAGCTGAGGAAGCAGGAGGAGACAGGCCAGCTCGTCCAGCCTGTGCTCTTCGTCCTGCTGGTGCTGCTGTCCGTCTTGCTCTATTTCGCTGTTTCGCTGATGGACCCTGGCTTCATCTTGTCTGATGACAGCGATTTACAGGTGAGTAATGATCGCTAGAATCATGTGCAGGGGCAGCAGAGTAGATGTTTCTTGTTAAAAAGATCTATGGTACACTTTTATGTTTTGGGATAATGGTGAAAGAAAAGTAGTGTAAAAATGTATGAATCCAGTCTTTTATTTGTTGTCATTTATTCTTTGACTGATTTCAGTTGACAGTATCTCCTACTTCTTCCTCATAGCATTGCAGATGTATTGAGTTGCAGTGCAGGTGTCCCTGTTTTGAAGTCAGTATCTGTATCTCAGAGAAGGAATGTATGGAATATCAAGTGTCATCTGACATTGCAAGTTGATTAATGTCATGTTGGTTAATGTAATTCACAGTGTCTTGGAGAATGGCGTGTGCAGTAATGTTTGGCTACTTAATTTGCCAGTTATTCAAAGATTTAGTGAACATGTGATAAGACCAGTTGTGGTAAACGACTTGTGATACAGAGTGTGTGCACGTGGTGGGTGCTTTAAAATGTCTTGTCATCTTTGTGGTAATGTAAATGCCAAAGGAGCGCACACATCAGCTCATGAGAAAAGCTTGAACTGAAAATGGGCAGTTTGTCTCGTGTGTTCACACCAGTTCACGCTGGGAGTGACGGAGGAGCAGCAGGACATGATCCCACCAACCACCAAATCCCTGCGACAGCGCCGCTGTGGCCACTGCCTGCTGCAGGTAAGCTACCCAAAAGAGTGTCAAAGTCTATTGATATAATACATGTTATCTTACATGTTTTTCACTAAAAGTGATCTTTGTTTGATTTCCATGCTTGGTTTCATACTTTGAACACACAGTAGTGGTGGTTCAGTCTATATTGTGTCTTATATAATGCTATTTCAAAGTCTTTATTTCATAAGAATGCAGATATCGAACACAAGTAAAGCCGACAGAGATATTTAAGATGGATATAGTCTCTTTTTTTTTCTTTTTCAGCTCAACTAGATACAAGGGACAGGCACAAATGCAAACAAGAAAAACAACATAGGGTAAAAGAAGGAAAGGCGGGTGTCCAGAAGGTTTGCTTAGACTAGTGAAAGTTCATTTTTGACCCAGGAAACCGTAGTTTGACCAAAAAATTTCAAATAGAAAATTTAACTCAAGCTCCACTCACTAGCCTTTACTGGGGCTTTCAACAACACCTCACAGACAGCATCCACTCAGTTGTAAAGTATGTGACTTCAGACATGTGTTTGTGTGATAACACTAGTGATAACACAGAAAGACCTGGAGGAGAGCTTCAGATGTAGAGGAGGACCTTGAGTTAAGATTCATGTGGACATGGTGTAATTTGTCATCTCTGAGGTGCCGTTGGAGCTCACAGGCTGAAATATGACACTTGAAGTCCTACACTACTTGTAGGATCCGTCAGAGGTATAGAATATCACAGGGGTTGCCAAGCAGCACAGATCTATGTTATGCACCTGTACCACTTCTAGTGAACACCAAACATCATATGATACAGGAACAGGGCTTATTTAAGCACGTCTCTGTGTACAGCGGTGCATAGGACCTCCTTTCTGTAACATCCAATTTAAAAACGTCAACTGTGACCAAATCTAATTAGATCTAATGTTTTCTGACACTGTAGGATTTTTTTAAAAATCAATTATAAGCAATTGACAAAAATCTTGTTTATGTACAGGTCATTCATTCACCCTAAACATAAAGAAGAGCCACACTAAACACACACAATTTAAGATTATCCAGATACTCTCCGAAAAGCTCAGATGTTTCACAATGATGCCAAACGTCCACATTCCTGATATGTTTTTCAGATAGTGGGGCTGTGAACACAGAGGTGAGATCTCTCCAGCCCCGTAGATGTAGTTTCATTGTTCTCTGGGACTTAAACAGATGGTCAACAGCTGTTTTCCAAAGACAGAATACTGGGGCATCATGTGTATTGTGAGTCAGTGAAGGTCTACAGCCTCAGAAATCTCATTAGAACTTCCAGTCTGATGAGCAGCAGCTAGATTGTTTTTCACAGCAATGGTCAAAATCGGCTTTACGGAACACTGGCCAGGACTAGCTCAAATCCAGCCTGGCTATTACACAGTGTTAAAACAAGGTTAAAGCCAATGCTCCTGCTCCACATAGCATGAATGTATGCTTTAAATACAGAGGGGTTTTTGTTTCCTCTAAATACAATGATCTTTATTCTAAGCAGCAGCCAATGAGATCAAAACACTGCCAGACGTGTCAGCACTGTGTCCGCCGTTATGACCATCATTGCCCCTGGATTGAAAACTGTGTTGGTGAGAGGAACCACCGCTGGTTTGTGCTTTACCTTGCTGTCCAGCTGCTGGTGCTGCTGTGGGGGCTGCATATTGCCTGGTGAGTGCATCACCATCACCAGTCACCTGCTGACACATTTATGATGCAAAGCCTTCACACATTGCTTCCTTCCTGCGTGTGTCCTCAGGACGGGTTTCAGTTACGTGCCCACCTGGCAGCTGTGGCTACGTACCAACGGCGTGCTGCTGACCGTGGCCGTGCTGGTGGCCCTGCTCTCGCTGATCGTGCTGCTCCTGCTCGGCTCCCACCTCTACCTGGTTTCTCTCAACACCACCACCTGGGAGTTCATGTCACGCCACCGCATCTCCTACCTCAAACACTGTGGCGCGGATGAAAACCCCTTTGATCGCGGCACATTCCACAACCTTTGGGGTTTCTTCTGCGTGTGGGGCACAGTGGTGTGGGAGCAGGTGTACTTCAGGGAGGGCAGCGACCAAGTCTAGGAACACATGACAAGCATTAACAGACTTAAAAGACTGAACAACCTTTCTGGATTTAACCACAAATTTGGAAGATAAACATGGCGGTGTGCAGTTTACCTTTATAAAGGCACGTGTTGTTGTGCCATAACTCTGCAATGTTTTCCCATTTCCATTTGCAGTCCACATTTGCTGCCCCTCCCCTCTTCCTAAGTTCCTTCCTAAGGCTAAAACTTGGTAAGTTACCCACTCCTAGTCACCATTTCCATGTTAACAACAGGTTACCAGCACTACTCATCAACAATTGTTTACAATGATTCAAGTATACTTTTCACCTAAGTCAGGAAGTTATCCACATTTGAAGGCTCAGAGTGCAGCGCTGTTGACTTAAGCTTGATCCATGTTTGTGCACCCACATCACACTTGACCCACACTTCTACGCACTCCTCTGAATCATTCACGTGGGCCGTAATTAAGTGTTTGAAAGACTCCTGGGGCCAGATGTATAAGCAATATGTACGCACAAAAACCATGTGTTTTCCCACACATGAACCGGTCAAAGAAGCACACCTCACGCAGACTTCAGAGCAGTTTAGATGCTGTGGGTGAAATGGTATGGTGGATATGACATGAAGTGAGAGATGTGAACCTTAAAGTGATCTTATGATGATGGTTTACAGGTACAGGTGATGAATTAGTGGTATGCCTGCTATAAATAGCCACACCTGCTTGTAGTGACCACTGTTCAAGAGCCTGTTCCCACAGTGTTTAAGATAAGAAGAGAACCAGGTTTACGCACAGCTTTATAAATCTAATGAAAAGAATGCGTATGCACATTTCTGTCTTTGTATGTTTGGTTGTAAATCTTCAGTGTTTTATGCATCTGGCTTCTGGAGTACTTCTGGTCTTACCGTGACACACAGTGAACCTGACTAATGGACTGTTAATTAACTCTGAAGTTTACTTTTAAATATTGCAAATATTGCATAGCGATTTGATTAGAAATATACTTATCTGTACATTTGTCAGTTTTAGTGTAGAGTTTCATTCATTGCTGTAATTGTTTAGTAGTATTTGTTCTGCACAGAAGTTTTACAGGGTCCACTTGCTCCAGCAGCTTCTGTGTGGGAAAAACAAGCTGCTACTTGAAGTGAGAGTATGACAAATTAAAACAATTTTTTGCAAATATCACAATATGAATATTTTGAATTATGGTGTAAAAAAAACTGTATTGTATTGTTAATTGCATTTAATCTACCTATGATGTACAGAATGCTTTGACCAATGGACAGCATTTCCAGCTATTTTATATTGTATATAATTTCTAAACTATTTTGAACCAGAAAATGTCTTTAAATTTTTGTATGGTTTAATTGTATAACTGGAAGAATACTGTGGAACAGTATCTAAGAGTGAGTAGAGAGCTTTGAGTGCAATACATTGTTTGGTATTTCCATTTGAGCTTTTCCCTGTGCAATAGTAACCTTGTAAGACAGCAATAAATGTGGTGTTGAGTTTAATGTACAGCAGTAGTGACGGAAAATACAGACTGCCTTCAGTTGGACTGAGTCATTTTCAGAGAGAGCTCTGGTTTATATGAATTAACTTTGAATTTGTGTTGTGTACTTCTGAATTATATGCAATACTGTCATGCAATGTTTTACACTACTTTGAAATGACTGTATATGTCAAATAAATGTTTCATGAAGAATTTCCTCGTCATTCAAAGTCCAACAGGTAGAAATTTATTCAGTAATGTTTTCCTTCATGTAGTTTACACATAACATATCGGCTGGTTTGTTCTCTATATAAGCACAACCTTCATGATAGTATTGTTTTTAAAAAACAGTTGTATTGACAGAAAACAGTTATATTCAGTATATTTACATCCCAAAAACATATGAGGTTAACAGATGGATGTACAGTATAAAGGTTACAGTAAATAGCAATACATTCAATGTTTTGGCCTTCAGAGTCAATCTCTTCATTAAGATCACAGTTATTCACAATTTAGTAGTTTGGATCAAGAGGGCAATGCTGATGTTTGGAACATCACTGGCACAATGTCCATTTGTAAAACGAACAAAAAAGTAAGCAAAGACTAGTAATTGCACTGGTGATATATTGCATAGAGAGTGTAAACAGTGAAACAGTGCTTGATGACAGAAACAGGCAGCGTGACACAAATCAAATGTTAAAAAGTACGTGCTGCATCACAAAATCAGACCAAGCAAGTGTTAAAATGTGTCTGAAGTGTGACAGGCTGAAGCCAGGCTGTTTTTGCTGAGTATCTGAAGGACTTTGCGGCATGCTGCAGTAAACAGGCCACAAAGATGATGTGTAGCTGGTTTGTGGGCATGAAAAAGGCAGGGCTGTAGTTTGTCTGCTTCTGTTGCCTCAGAAGAGCTTTAGAGCAAATAAAAGAACATATAAACAGGAGCAGCTGCATGATGTGGCAGCACAGAGGGCAGATCCCTTTGGTCAACTGATCAGAGAGAAGTCAAAGTCAGCAAAGATTTCTTGTTGCTCAGCAGTGATACAGGTTGTTGCTCTTGGCAGGGTGAGGACAGGCTTGAGGCGAGTGAACTCCTTGTCAAAGTTACTGACGTCCTTTGGCGCTTTAATGGCTGGCAGAAAGGGAGGCTTCACCTTTTTGGCCAGGAGAGCATCCCAGTCCATTCCCTGTTAACAGACAGTCAGAATCACTGGGTGGTTACACAAACAAGATGACCAAACTGACAAAAACCTGCCATTATGATTTGGATTCAACATAAAGTAATTGCTGTGGATTGTTGCACGCTCTGGTGTACAATGCACTGGCGCCATCTTTTTCACAGCAGGTATCATTAATGTCATCAGTTATGTGCTTTACTATTCTAATAAATAAAAATGTTGGTGAACAGTGCATCATAGGGGGCAGACAGGCCATTTGAAATATCAATATGGAAGTCATTAAAGTTTCAGCTAACTCTGTAACTGACAGTTCAACTGTTTTCATCTCCAAATGAAGTCCAACGCTTTCAGTTGTTACATATCATCTGACAATTTCAACCTCTTCCGTCCCGAATGGCGTGTCCACACAGGAGGCCTTTCAGCTGCATCTGCTGCTTCGCTAAGATGCTACAGCAGTAACAGAGTTACTCTTGGAATGGAAATTCTATTGCCACTTGCACATCAACTTCTTTTCACCTGCTCTCAGCTCTACAGCTTGACTTCAAATACTTTCAGTACCATTCAGTTCAACCGACACTTCAATTAAATATCCTCCTTCAGTGTATACGCTTGAAGTGGCATGACTCCCGTTCAACTTCAATGATTTCAACTTCATTCAGCACCACTTTGTCTTTTTTCCCCCCCAACGTCTCTCAGTATCTATAGTTTGACCAACACAAACTATATACTTGTACTATTTCAACTATATCATGTTTCTACTGCAAATTTTCCACAGTGAGCAGGTCAACAGTATCTGTGGAACATTTCTCTTTTTTAGTTTTTGTGTTTACATTTTTGTTACAGCAGTTCTGACTGATGTTCTGAATGTTGTTACAGAAGTACATGCAGTAGGTTATTTAGTGGTGCTCCGTACAGACCTTCCCCTGAGAATTACCATTAATGGCTCCTGCAGCAAAACCCACCGATTCTGCAGCCTAACTAACTTTTGGTCCACGTTTTTGTAAAATTTTCCTTACCACAAAAACTGTCAGTAATATTGTGCATTAACTTAATATGAATAAGTCAACAAAGTGATTAACAGAAGTTGGAAAATTGAGTGTTACATGACTTTCGTGCTAAATGTGGCATGCTTACTCTTTGTTGAATATTTTGTTCTCACACTGAACTTCTTGGTCAATAAAATTACTACACCACTGATGTGAATATTCTCTTCATTCTGCTGATGCAGCATAAAACTGCCAATTCCTATGCTTTTCCAAAAGTTGATATTCTACTCTGGGTCCAGCTAAAGTACAGCTGTTTGTCTCCTTAAAACTCAGACTGGTTTGAGTTGGAGGTCTAAAGAAGAGTCAGTCAGAGACTTCTAATGTTTTGTAGTGAGGAGGATACAGTGTAAGGTGGCCAGCAATGTGTGGCTGGATGATGACCTGAAAGAATTTGTGTTTCTTGATCTCCAAGGCATCTTCCTCTCCTGCTCCAAGTCTCACGTCAGGATTTTTCTGCAGCAGCTAAAACATATTGAGAGCAATGGAGGGGAGTCAGTTCACTGGGACACACAACCTTCAGATAATTTATAGTAATAAAGTACTATCAAATGTCAACTGAAATCAATGGTGTTGATACGTGATCGCAACTTTAAACATGAGGATGATTTTGTTGTCTACAAAGATCATGAGAAAACTCCCATGGAGAATTCCCATCCATTTGATTAGGGGCCAACCTTTTGAATGAGGGACACAGACTCAGGAGAAAGGAAGCGAGGGTAGCGCACATCATCGTTGACGATGCTGTCAAATACCTCTTCCTCATCATCACCTGGGAAAGGAGACTAAAAGAACACAGAGCAGCACAAACCCGATACTCTTTCAGAAAATTCTGTTCCTTCTGTGGTACAGTACAGGCAGGTCGCCTGGGTAACCGCGTGTCTGCATTTGGTCTGAGCATTGAATAAACATTCGGAGGGGGTCTACAGATCTTACCAAACATGTTCACATTTTTCAAGTCTGTCGTATCACATGATAATAACAATAATCATATGTGCACATGTACACTGAACAGTTTGTGTTTGCTGTAAATGTCGCTTCCTAATCCCATCCAAGAGCAGCTCCCCAAGGAGCAAGGTGAGATATTTCAATCAGGAGTTGGTGGAGACAAAAAGTGTGGCTATTGGACTTACGTTCATTAGGTGGACACAAATATGACTCCAAATGAATGATAATGTTGTTCCGTAACTGCTGGATGTGTAAATATGCAACTGTTTGCAACTTAAAAGGTGTCATATCAGTGTTCTCATTTTGTTTCTGTATTTTTTACCAGGCATGTTTATACTGACCTCTCCAACCAGCATCTCATAGATGAGGACCCCCAGCCCCCACCAGTCCACACTGCGGGTGTAGTTGTTGTCTGTTAGCACCTCTGGGGCCAGAAACTCTGGTGTTCCACAGAATGTTGAGGTGCGATCCCCGTGGCCCATACCTATACACAGTAAAGCCTTACTTATCATTCCACATTAAACGGTGATTAGACCGTCAATCAATCAGTAACTTTCTTCAACAGGCAATTCTGATAGAAACTTCTGAAATAAGTTACAGTACGTCATCATACGAATAGATGCTCACATCCCAAGGCTACACACAGAAAATCCTGGAAATCACTGTAGACTTTTTGCACTGATATAAACAGCATAGAGTGCTAGTGAGATTTGGCAGAACATCACTAATGGCATTCAACTATATTTCTACTTTCTTTTTACTTCACATTCAACATTACTTTTGACTGTAGGTAAAAAAATAGGTTACGTTTACATCATACATAACAGTTGACTTTTACTGGACCTCGGAAAATTGCATAAAATTCCCTTTTTCTTACCTTCTTTGCACAAACCAAAGTCTGCTATCCTGACAAAACCATCTGCATCCATTAGCAGATTATCCAGCTTCAGATCCCTAACAGACAGACACAAACCAAATTATGCAACACACTCCCAACATGAAGTAAGGTATGAAGTAATACCGCTCTGGGAAGGACCCACCTGTAAACTATTTTGTTTTGATGGAGAAACTCCAGGCCAAGCAGCACACAGGATGAATAAAACCTTAAACACAGAGAAAATGTTGGAAATAACGCCAGCGTCCTGTATTTTTGCTGCATATTAGAGGACTCTGGTTTACAGAATGATGTGTGCTAACCAGGCCTGTTTCTCAGTGAAGATGCTTGTGTGGATGTGTGTCATGAGGTCTCCTCCGGGAGAGTAGGCCATCACAAAGCACATGTGGTCTGCGGTCTGGAAACAGCCATAAAGGTTGACCAGGAAAGGATGTTGTGAGGTGTTGATCACTTCAAAGATCCTCTTCTCACAAATGAGGCTAAACACAAAACAAACATTTGTGGAGACATTCGTAATTCGAAATTGGCAACAACTTAAAAGCATCTTTCAAACACTACCAGGCATTATGCTGCTTTATAACTCTTACACTCAAGATATTTGTAATCACTGTTCCATAACAAAACTAATTTACTCGTTCTTATTAAAGAAACTGCTGGGTCTACCATTAAGTACAGGGCAGTCATTTGTTGCAGTTCAGTTTAACCTTATAAATATAGAATTGCCAGAATAAGCTAAAATACATTGTACTTGCTTTGTGATAATGCCCCTGGTGTCACATATCTAAATGCTATCCATTAGGAACATGGCAGAATAGTGGAAAGGAACATTGACCTGTCAACTTCATCACGCGTCACAATGTCTCCTTTCTTCAGGGCTTTGATGGCGTACAGTTTTCCTGACTTCTTGTACTCTGCTAACAGCACCTTGGATCAGAAGGTAAAGGAGAAATGTTTGATGCATATTAACTGTCACATTTATTTGAGAGCGCCGACAGGAGCTGACAGGGAATGAGGGAAAAGAAAGATAGGTGATGACATGCATCAAAGGTTCCTGGCTGGACTGGGGAGGTTGTGATCACATGGTCATGGTCCTAAATGTTATCCTTCATCCTAAACCTCTACGTCACCAGGACACCTCTTTCTCACTAGCTGACTGGTTGACCTGGTCAAAACACGGCTGCTGACATTTTACAGGTGTGGTGCGGAGAAGTTAGAGCAGATGCATACCTTTCCAAAGTGACCTCTCCCCAGAACTGAAATGCAGTTGAAGTCGTCAATCCTAAGTCCTTCATATCTGTTGCACGAGAGTACAGAAATTCACAAAATTTAAAATGGCATCCAACTTAGCTAAGCGCTAAGAGCCACTGACCAGCCTTACCGTGTTATAATGAACAAGTTCTACTGAGAGGAAAGACTTCTGTTTGGCCTTCTAACACTTAAACTTTACTGCTGAATGTATTGTGTTTTTATGCCATTTTAGCTTCTTATACAGAAAAAACATTATTTCTGATTAATAGCATGACTCACACTCAGAACCAACACAATTATACCAAACCAAAATACTACTTGCCCACATTCCTACTCGGTGTGACTTACTGTGGGGGTGGATGAATCGAGGGTTGTCGCTTGGGCTTTGGGCTCTTCTTCTCGCCAGGAGACTGTTTTTTTTCAGCAAGGTAAACAGATCATAGCGATAAACTGACACATCAACTGAATCACTCAAACACAAAAGAAAATTAGAGGCAAAATTCAAACAACAAAAAAGTCAAGCTTGATTTAGAGAGCAACAGAACCTTTAGCGATGGAACCAAAACCACTGCTCTAGATTATGACCTAAGTTTTACCATTATACATTTCTCTGTCAATAGCCCCTTGTTTTACTGGTATAAATCTTTGTATATCTATTGTCACTGCACATCTGTCACTGAAATGGACCACTTGACTTGCTTACCAGTGGGCAGTCTTTAGTGTTCTTTCTTGTGCGATGTGGAGATCTGCCAGGGTGCTCTTCAGTAAAATTAAGACTCACCACAACAGGTTCTCTGAAAAAGCAAGAGGAAAACCCATTACACTGCCACTGATCTCGTAATTTCCTAAATTCCTTTGAGCAGTATCTCCACAGCAAAAAAAACATTTTAGCCAACACTCAGAGGCCCTGCTGAGATATCAACATGCGTCTTTTGTGATCCAATCATCTGTGGACAGCTCTAAGTGTGCATTCAGTAGGTGTGAACGCACACAACATGTATTGAAGATGCATTGAGGTCCAGTTCCTCAGACCACATGCAGAGGTGGTCTGAGGTGTGGAAGGTAATGTGTCCTGGACCAAATTGAAGGAAAGCTTACTCAACTGATGTCCTCTGCCTACACAGAAGGTACGCAGATACAGAGGCTACTTTCACTTAATATCAGAACCAAGAGATGCTAGAAAAATAATCTCCTGAATCTGCACCCTACTGTGCTTTTAGATATACAAAATATAGAAAACAACCACTGCTGTACTTTAATGCTCATTTTAACCTCACTACTACATTATAACCTCTCTTATAATCTTTAAGTCGCATTCTCTCTAGTCTCATGAGTGAGTAGAACAATACCCTTAAGTCACTGTGGAAAGCTAAGCAAAGAAGTTAATAGGTCACTTTTGTAACAGCTCTTTCATGGCTGTGACAAGAGAGGTTTCTGGGTCACAGTGTCTTTAGACACCAAGGAGCCTTACTGTGACGGAGAAGTGGTGGCTGATGTGGAGCCAGTGTTCGGGCCTGTTAATGGGGGGCTCATGGGCTCCAGGGAGCTGCAGGGAGGCAGAATGCTCATCATCAAACGGCCCCAAGTGGCAAAGTTCATGTTCATCTGGGCAGCACGAAGGAAGTTCTTCCCTATGAGGAAAAATGGAGATGAAAAAAAAGAGATCTGAAATCTGAACTATACACAGAGAAACTTTAAAATGAAAGTAAGTAGCACAGAAAAATGGTGTTTCAATCACCTTTTATGTTTTAATTACAATGTCAGACTTGACATTAATGAAAAACAAAATGTATCTTTTACCTATTGACCATGGCACATAGAAAATAAGAAAGCACAACAATTTTTAAATGGTCAAATTATGGGAAATCTGGAAGCAATATTAATTCTAATTAATCTATATCAACAAATAAAAAACATCTAGAGGAATAAATAACACCATACAACATGAATAAATGTTGCTACCTTTTTCTTTAGGGAAAATTCTTCTTTGCCTCTGGAGTTTGGAGGGCCGCTCAATGACAGGATTGATAAAGGTCACCTGGAAATGAACAGAAGAGCTGATTATGATTATGATATTGGCGTATGGGGCTGTTGGTAATGGTGACTGCGTCATAAGTAAAGAAACATTTACTGTTTGGGATTATTTTAGACACCATTTTGAGTGACATGCATTTACTGCTTCAATAATAGAAAACAATAATATAAAAACCCAAACATGAATTCATTTGGACAATAAGGAAACTCTACAATGAGAAATGTTGCGCAGTGATGATTTTAGGTGTAATATGATTATAAATAGTCGTCACTGGGGTAAATACTTTGGAATATTGTGTACAGTTTAAATATGAAAGTGAGAACCTCAATGAAGAGGATGCCCTGAGGCTCCAACTGCAGACACATGCCATGTCGCTGGTTATCCAGGAAGTCCTCCAGCCGAAGGAACTTCAGCCCACTTAACGCTCGCCAGTCTCTCCAGTACACAGCAATTTCCAGCTCCCTGGACTAGATCAACGCATACATTACAAATACCCTTACATGTTCATAATCACTTTTAATCAATTACATGTTTTTTAAAAACTGGATTACTACATTTGATGGACCAGAATAGCCTGTTTTTGTATTACTGAAAAAAGGTAAAAGACCGATGATGGAATTTAATTCACTGTCACACTTGAGAAAAACATAACTAATGTTGTAAAAGTGCATAATAGAGTGCATACATGAGAAAAGAAAAATAGATACTCTTACAGTTTTGGCAGCAATATTCTTTTTTTTTTTTCTTGAATGAGTAACTCAAACTCATTTTAGAGGGGGAAATCTGGATGTTGTGTGAAAGTCTCAAACTCTAATCAGTTCATTCTTGAGACCAACATTCCCTCCAGGCATTCCTGAGATATTGTGTTCACAAGAATGGCGCGGTTGTGAGGTCACAATGATCTTGACCTCCGACCACCAAAATCTAATCCGTACCGTGAATGTGATGGACAGACAACCTAAAAACATAATGGTGGCTGTGTCGTGTTCGCCATGGCCAGTAATCTGACCTGTATGTGTAAACTCAGTCACTTCCCCTTTGAAATTTCAAGGTTCACTGTTAAACAGAGAAAATGAGAGCTGGGATGTTTGGTGCAATATCAGAGCTCAAGTATTAAGCAGGGATGCTGGGCATTGTGTGGGAAGAGCCAGATGTCAGAAGATTAGCAGTGGGATTACATGAATAGAGTAGGAGGTTGACACAGTATCGGAGACTCTGTACGGGGCACAATGTCAGGGATCTGACATCTCATTGTCTTTGGTTTGTTTTGATTTCTAATCATTGTTCTCTCATAGGGCTTTCACACCGGGGCAGGGCTCCGTGCCGGTACCGGTTCCCGAACCTAATTTTTAACCGGCCGGCACGTTCAAACCAAAAAGAAATTGGTTCGGAACCTGAAAAGTTGGTTCTCAGCTGGAACCAAAAAATAGCTGGTTCTTCCTCGCGAACCGTGACATCATCAGTGGGTGTGTCAACGAAAGCTTGCCGATAATCCATGCAATTTGCCATTTTGCCAGTGTTGTGTTTACTTCTGCCTGAGTAACGCGGAGTAATGTCCTCCCACTTTGGTTCCGCTTAAACTGGTGTGAATGCGGGCTGGTTCGCCAGAAAGCACCAAGGTGACTGAAGAACAGAGCCAGAGACAGAACCAGAACCGTGTCTATCTGAAAGCGCTATCAGAGGTCTACTTCCTGGTTCTTCATGGTGCTCTCATGAATGCTTCACTGGATGTTGGCAATGTGGACTATGTACCAAGTGGGACTGTGGGATTGGTGAGGAAGCAGTGGGTTGTCTCTATGCATTTCATATTTCTTGCCAGCCTTGGTAAAATGAACTCTAGCCTGAACGTAAGTATGTGTAGTACGTATTAATTAGTATGTTGTAGAGTTATTGTACATCTTCAGGCCTCACAGGAGGACACTATGTTATCATTATGTCATTAACATAATTATGTTCTCAATAGCTTTGTATAATAGTTGGTTATTGTACCTTTGTTACTGGCGATGAAGTTTGACCCAGAAATAATTAAAACTACTATTTGATTCCTGTGCTTTGGTCTTTTTGCAGATTTGGTTCTTCAGACCTCCCAGACTGTTAGATCCCATCCTGATAAACAGGGTTTGAAATCATCCTCACCCTTACAAGCTGGTCATAATGCAGCAACTGATGCTTTACACTATTTGTAATAGTTTGGATTTATAGAATAGGGCTAATGTTTTTACAAATACTTTAAAACCAGCATTGAATAAGCAGGTGGGTGAAATGAATTGATCTGGTGATTGCACTGACTGTCACATATATGTTTAATGATTATCTTTAGTAATTCTATAAATGTAATGAGCCAGCAAGACAGATAATGGTGATAAAAAGGTAGCTTTTGCCAAACATTACAGTTTACTCAAATTAGCTTTATAGTCTTACATTCTCAACAGACAACACCACTCATCTATATCTGTGATAACACCTAAATCTGTGTGTGTTTTTCAAGACTAAACCACAGGCTCCTGTAGAGAGCACTTGAAATTTGAAAGATTCCCCTTTTAAATTAATTTATTGTAACACTGTTATATCACAGTCAGGGACAGTAACTCTGTAATGATGGTTTCATGCCATCTTAAATAGCAGTCCAGTGTAGTAACCAAGTGAAATACTGCTCTGGCTAGGTTGTAATTTGAGCTGCTTGTTGAAGTAAAAGCCACTGACCCGTTCCAGTTCGATGCTGAAGCTCTGGCCCGAGGCCTCTTTGCCCTGCTGTCTCCAGTGTGTGTGCCCCACAATCCTGTTATCCACCTTCAGCACAACGCTTATCTCAGCTGAGACACAAGCACAAAGATACAAAGACACCAAGTGTCTGCGTTCAGAATTTTTGTTGAAGTAAGATAATATTCTTCACAGGTTGTCCAACACATTAAATATTTATGGGCACAATTGTCACCAGGGGCTGTGTGATTTTTTTAAAATCCTGTTTTTGGTCCTCAGACTTTCACAGTTTCAGTCGATTTCTTCTTTAAAATATCTCTAAAACAATGTCTTCTGACTGTTAAGCAACAAAGAACCAGATGAGAAAAGAATGCGTTGCCTTCAATTATTACTGTGAGCTCTGTGTGTGTGTGTATAATGTTGGAATTGCAGCATTCCATAGTTGTTGGTTCAGTGGGAGGAGGATTTTTCAGTGAGTTTATATACTGCAGGTAATGATATTGACAGTTTTTGTATGTATAATAAGAAACCATTGGTATAAACTAACCTAATGGGTCGTGTTGGTGATTCCAGTGATTTGTGTGCAACCTAACATTTATTAGGTTGTCTGTCTTTGAAAAAACAGTTTTGTCCAGGTGAATTAAAATATGAATGACTTTTTCCATTACTTTACTATGTTTCACTTTACTATGTATTACTTATTACTTTACATTTCCTTTACTATGAATTTTGTCTGACCAATTTCATCATAATGTTTTTCCTAAGTTAATATATATGTATGTAAATAAACTGTTTTTTGGATTTTAAACTGGCTCCCATCTAGAAAGACAATTGCATCTCCAAGGACTCAAATGGGTTGACAAGCAGAGAAATGAACACTGTATATATATTTGCATGATCTACATACAGTCAGATAAAATAGCAAACAGAAAAGTAGTAGTGTGAGTATTTTCTTACAGGACAGTTCACCAGCCTTGCTGTTGGAACCACGTCCCGATAGGCCGGCTCTCACTTTAAGGGACTTTCCCTCTGACACACTTCCAGGGGTGGCCGATATACTGGTCACACGCCCACGGCCGGGAACAGACTCCAACAGGTCTTGGCAGCCCATCAGACATACTTCCAACCGACCTGAGGAAAGGTATTTCAATGAACAACACTATTTAAAGTCTATTGGAAAACAGTAATTTTCAAGAGAAAAAAAGCAAATGTTCTAGAAATCACAAATGTTGAGGTAAGACGTGATGCAAAGAAATCAAATGAATATCTATTGCAACCTGTTAGACTGGCTGGTTTAAATAAGGACGATGAAGAAGAAGAGGATGGAGAGTTGGATTGCTTCTTTGGTGAGTCGTAGGAAGGTGAGGTTCCCAACACTAGTTCCTCTTTAATGGCAGCATGTTTGGGATGGTCTGGAGGCAGCTCACTTAAACGCCTCTCCAGGGAGAGACGCAACAAATCTACCTTCTGAGATGACTCTTGCATTCGTGCCTGGGCCTGAGGGACACACAGTAGAACATAGCCGGGCTCAAAATATATACATATTTTTCAAAGATTGAATTTAGGGATTATGCCTTCATTAGAAAGAGGGGGGGACATGACCACTAGGCGACCTAAGGGATGTTTCATTAAGCAACATCACTTGATAAAACAATATAATATTCATTTGGATGATCAGTAATTATGAATACAAACGTTTTACTGACAGATGGAGCAGGAGAAAAAGGTAGAGAAGATGGTCAGAGTTTTGCTGTCTGTGGGCATGCCAGGGATACATATTTATCAATCAATCAATCAATCTTTATTTATATAGCGCCAATTCACAACAGCGTTATCTCAAGATGCTTTCCATAAAGAGCAGGTCTAGACCAAACTCTTTAATTAGAGAGAGACCCAATGATTCAGGAATTCAAAATTAAGGATTCAAGAATTCCCACATGAGCAAGCATCAGATATTATATTGAGCAACAGTGGCAGGAAGAACTCCCCTCCCCATTTATGTTGGAAAAAACAATAAAAAGTACATTTTGCATAATATGGACCTTTAAATAACACTAATAAACAACTTTGACCCATGACTCAGAGTGAGCAGCATTTTCACCATTTGTTCTCTCTTTAAATGTCACTGAATTAAAACGTAATTGTTTGTAGTTTTATTTTTGTATTTAGTTTTGTTCACTTGTAATCCTGTATTATCACCACATACAGAAAGTAACATTCTCACTATGAAAGTATTCTGTAGGCCTCATTTAAACTTCAACTTGATACTGTTTTTTTTTTTTCACAAATACCTAATTAACTGGGCTGATTATTGGCAAGAAGCAATTCAAGTCAAGTAACTTTCATGATGAGCTCTCACTTCTCAAAATGTAATGAGTTGAGAAAGTGGCATGTTCATTTATTGTCAACAAAAACAAACTTTGGCTAGGATAGTTTATGTAACTGTGATCTCTGGTCATCCTCCCGATTAATTAAAAAGGTTAAAAAAAACCAAACAAACAGAACACACAAAACCAGCTGCTTCCCACCTCTGCAAGTATGCGGCGGTCCTGGATCTTACGCCCAATCAGCTGCTTCACCACATTTTTGGCGCCCTCAGCTACAGCCGATTCAATCTTCATGTGGTGCATGAGTTCAGCCACCCGCAGCTCCACAGGACTGATCATCTCCACAGTGTTACCTGAAGGTAGGTGGAGCCTGTCAGACCTCAGCATTATCAGCAGATTTGAGAACAGACAAAGTAAGCAACGCCTTTTTAGGCCTTTGTTTCTGAGCTATTACATATTTTTTCTAGTAAGAGACATTTGCACCATGGCCAAAAATCTTTTTCCATTTTAAGGTATATATGAGGACCACTACAGTTCAAGAATCCATATTGTCAAAACTACTGGTAATCATTACCGTCCATCCATCATTACAATAACAAAATCAATGATTGCCTAAGCAAGTTCTTTCGTGACCAATGGCTTTTCCAAGGCTTTGAACCGCATGATCTTCATTAAGAGCAGATGAGGTTTCCTCAGTTATCATGGAGATAGATTAGTTGTTAATGCTGTTGATAGCTCTCCGTGGAATTCCATCCACCGATGAATACCATGAATTGCATTTGAAAGTAGTAGTTTTTGTTCAAAATGCATGAAAATGTAGTACAAAGCAATTGCACTGACCATCAATTTGATAACTTCATGTGATTCATATTGTTAGCATTTCAAGTTACAAAGTGCTCTACGGTGAAAAAGAATCCAAAACATTAGATTTAAAACAAGATAGAATAATTTAAATCATTAAATTAAGACTCTGTCATGCACAATGATATGTTGATGATATGATATCAAGTATGCACAGAAACAGGAACTGGGGTGCAGAAAAATACAGCAGGTGCTCTGGACTGATGAGTCAAAATTTGAAATATTTAGCTGTAGCAGAAGGCAGTTTATTTGCCGAAGGCTGGAGAGCAGAACAATAATGAGTGTCTGCAGGCAACAGTGAAGCTGGTGGAGGTTCCTTCTAAGTTTGGGGCTACATTTCTGCAAATGCTGAGAAATACGGGCAGATACTTCTCAAACATACATGTCATTAGGAAAACAACAAGGAGTCCTGGAAGTGATGGTGTGGCCCCCACAGAGCCCTGATCTCAACATCATCTAGTCTGTCGGGGATCACACAAAGAGACAGAAGGATCTGAGGCAGCTGACATCCACAGAAGATCTGTGGTTAATTCTTAGATGTTTAGAACAACCTACCTGCTGAGTTCCTTCAAAAACTTTACTCAAGTGAACCTCAAGAATATTGATTTGATTTAGATTTTTCTTCTGTTAGCTCACTTTGCATTTTGTAAATTGATAGAAACAATTACATTTAACTTTTTTGAAAGCATTCTTCCTTTGCAGCCTTTTTTTTTTTTACACCTGCCTAAAACGTTTGCACAGTACTGTATGTATATATGATTCTCTTGTATAAGATTTGTCACAGTTAACTTTTTCAGTAAAAGGCATTTTATAGTGTGTACTGGTGGACATTATCAGGCCAAGGCAACACCTGTGCATGTCTTTATAGACCATATATTTACCATGTAAGCCATCCCGCTCCCCGTCTCTGGCTTGACCAATTTTGATAATCTGCATGCGCAGAAGCTCAATCTTAGTGCGGCTGTCCTGCCACATTTGCTGGGCTGTAGACAGCATCTTCCTGTCCTGGAAAATAAAATGGACAACTAAAGAACACCACATTGCTTCTACTGTGCCAAACTGACGAATGAAAACTGATTGAGGTCTCAATATTAGTTACAATGTAAACTTGTGCATGTTGTTTTTGTCAATGCTGCTGCTTTTGTTCAAATACAAGAGAGTCACAGAAATGATAAAAAGTCATAAGAAGGCCAAAAATCTCTACAAAATATAAACAAATCAGGCTCCTTTTTACACATGAAGCAGCCAAAGTTAAGGTGAACAATGTGTGAACTTAATCTACTGTATCTTACAGTGTCATTGGAGCACAGTTTAGTTATCAGTTCACTGTAAGGATGGGAATTTTTTATTTGACACTAATAAGCTTGCTTGTTAAACACCTACAAAAATAGGTACAGTAGAATTTTCCTTACTTTTGAACTCTCTGACGATACTTCCTGATTGTACCACATATAACATATACTACCTTTCTTTATGAGTTCAGCAGAGGATTTTCTGAGCATTTAAAACATATACATAAAACATATATAATAAAATCATATAGAAACTAAGAGGATTAATGGACAGAATTAAATACCAAGGCCTTCAGACTGTAATCAAAACAGTGAATGGCAGTGGAGTTCATGTTCATGTTCATGTTCATATCATGCTCCATCCACTGGGTGGAACAGCCCTGTCCTTGACGATGCACCCTGCTGTGGCATTTCTTTGTTTCCCTCCCCTGTCCAATCTTCTGTCCTTTCTTATAAATCAAGAAGGCTTTGTGCTGCTGCCAGTGAAGTGTTGTGATGTGAGCAATTTGGGCCATATTGTACTGTACCTTGACGGAGCTGTTGGTGTAAGTCTGGATCATGTTCTCAGCGCCCTGTTTGACTTTGGTCTCCATTGTAAGCTGTTTCTTCAGGGTTGTGACACGACTGGCTAGTGGTGATGTGACCTCTTCCCACTGACAAGACTCTGGTGACTGGTTTTCTTCTTCCCCCGTGCAAACTGCATTAAAATAATCACATAGTGGGTAAGGCTTTAGATATCGTGGGAACCAATTCTCTTTTGTCAGCGGTGATTCATTTGAGAGGAGCTCATGAACTTCTGTGATTGCCTCAGTTATTCAGAGAGCACATGTTTCCACCTGGACACAATCCTGGGGTCATGGTGTGAATTGCTGTCAGCCAAAGCATCCTTTTGATGCTACCACTGGGTTAAGCTATGTCTACAAATCTCAAATTCTATTCAAAATGCCTAAAATATGCCTTAGGCTTTTAATTTTAAAACATATTTCATTTGCATTTGGAAAAAAGAAAAATACTGCGCCATTGTTTACCAGCTGTATGTAGAAGGTATGTAAGTATGTTATAATGTTCAATAAAAAGAGAATTAAAAAAAAAGAAAAGAATATGCCTTAGGCTTTGATCACACACATCCATCTTGGACCAAATATAAGGCGAGTTGTGGAAAGCAGGTTGCCGAGTTGCTTATGTCTTGTTCTGAACAATGTCCTACTGCTGTGTACCTGTATGCTGTCCTTACGGAGAGAGAGACACAGCTGGCAAACTTTGCCAGAGTTGAATAACTAAAATACACAAGGACACTGAATGTGCTTTCAAGCTAAGAAATCCATCTATCAGTTAACAATGCCAAGTGATAGTTCATTCAGACTGTGATGTTACTGATCATGAGAATGTGACAAACCACTGTTGATGTCACTTGGAAAATATGTCAGTAATAATCACTGTAGAGAAACTGCTTACAGTAAATACTGACCTGAATATAAACTTGCAACTGCAAAGAATTCATCTGGATACATAATTAATGATGGAACTGGCTAATCAGTGCTCATTTAAAAAGCAAAAATTACAACAAAAAAACCCCCTGCCTCAACCATGCCACACTGGACAGAACAGTTGTGGGGCATTGACAGTCAGGACAAGTACATATTCCAGCAAGAGGCAACTGATGGAAATGGAAAAGTAAAGTCACATGAAAAATATTAGGCAGTTGCATGGTTCTTCATTTGTCTTGATGTGTTCTCATTGTCTAAACTATTAAGACAGATTACAACCGTCCCGCTCCATCTCTTAGTGATTTCATCTGGCTACAGTGTCTCTCATGTCCCGCAAACAGTGCTCAAGATTTTTAGCTTTTCTCAGGTGTTAAATTCAGACATACTTTCCTCTGCTGCAGTGATCAACCAATTAAATCAGACGCCATCAGGTGTGTAGAAATCTCATTCCATTCCCGCTTCCATTTTTTACACCTAAATAGCACCACCTTGGCATACATATTGCATAAAGACTAACAAGGCAGCCCCATGCAGCCCTCATTGGCTTTCTGTCAATGTCAATGTCGTGTACAGTATAGCTCCTGCAGTGTCCAAAACATTCATTCATTTTGGTGTGATCAAAAAGTAGTCAGAAGAGGAGTGCTGTTCAAGAGGAAATTTACCATCAGTTCTGAATTTCCAGTTGCACTCAGGTCTGGAAGTCACCAAAACTATGAATTCTCCAGGCACAATAATTTGGCCAATGTAACGTAAAAATGTTACGATTTCTTTTTGTTATCTGTCAAAGTATTTCTTTGAAAAAGAGGCCCTTTGTGCTTTGATGGAATGATAAGCTCAGGAGTTGCCATTTTATTAAAGTGATCTGTTTTAATACCTGTGGTGCTGTCCTTCTCTGTGGCCATAGACCTGGCATTGAGCTCCTGCAGTTCCCAGTGCAACTTCTCCAGCTTGCGGCTTGACGCCTTGAGTTGGCCCTCCACGTCAGCTGCACTCTTGCGATTGGTGACAGCCCGTCGCAGTCGCTCAGCGGCCTCCTTGATCTTCAGCTCCCGCTGGATCTCCTGCCTGAGCAGAGTACGTGCATCCTCCAAACGCTGCTGAAACTCTGGGTCGAGAATATCCCCCTCATCCAGACCCTGCAGGTTACCACTCTGAAGGACACACCACAACTGCTTCAATCTCTGATCACTACTGTTGTTATTTCTATAATTCTTTGTGCATCATGTTATAATTCTATTTGGCTGGTTGTTTATATAATTTCTATAAAATCATGCTAACATAGTCAAAACACTTACCAGATTTTGTTAAGGTAGTGAACTGAAGGAATGTCTACAGACCCACTATAACGCCCTCCCTCACCTTTGTGCTCCCTTTAAGGCCTGAGCACTTCAAACTAACTTATGTGCAACACTGCTTTGCTGCAGGTATTCTGATCTGACTTCCATATATAGATGACCCTCTCCCTGGATGTATATAGTTATATTCCTTTTTCCCCTTGTTTGTTGTTTTTTGTTGAAAAGGGAATGAAAATCTGAGACATAATTATAAATGGAAAAAATAAGACTGTGAGAACGCACTCCTGGTACAAGATTGCTTTTTCTTTCTCTTGTTTTATACTGTTTTGTTTACATGACTCTGTACCATATTGTATTTTTATACTGCCTATGTCAATTTGTCTCGCAGTGAGAAGTGAAATAAAAAATCATGCTAACATCAGTTATCGCTGTGTCCAGCTGTCACACCTATGTCTAAGAACTGGCTGTTTTCCTTTTACATACTATTTAAACAAACACTTTGGATTATGAACTATGAATAACTAGAGTTCAGCACTACTGAAATGAACTGAAATCACCACCTACAATACAAAGGAATGTTTCCACATGCGTGAAGAGAAGAGAGAACTATATCAAAGACAAAAAAAACTCCAAATCCGAGGTGGTTGTGAAACCAAAAGAAACAAGAGGAACCACTTGATTAAATGGGAACAGCTGCTAAGGAAGGAAAGCATTTAAGAAAATGTCAGTTAAATGAAGCTTTGACAATTAAGCCAATGGATCAAAAATAAAAGACACAAGGGTTCCCCCTTGTGGATAAAGATCAGTTTAATTTTCCACTACAGTGGCAACAGTATCAGCCTTCTCTCTGTTGTGAAATCAGGTCAAAAGTAGAACCATAGACTGTATAACAAGTAGGACTAACATTCTGGGTACATGTTTTAAGTACACTTTAACTGAACCTCTAGTGACAGTTTATCACACTGCTCAAAATCTGAGAGAAGGGAGAATTTAGTTAAATCATTACACCTTAAAATAAATATCCACCCTCAACTCATGTGATACTTCAGAGGGCAACGATATTGGCAAGCTTCACACCTACGGACAATTTTGAGTTTCCGGGTCATGCATCCAGCATGTCTCTGGATTATTAGACGAAAATGGAGAGGGAACCAACACAGGCAAGCAAATGTAGCTTTTTATGGCTAGCCAAAACAAGCCAAACAGGTTTCCCTCCTCTGTATTGACTGATTTATCTAATTAACTAGAGGAAGCCATTTCACAATGCCTTCATTAAATAATATACAGTATATATCATACGTACATGTCTGGCTAACTTCAAACATGAATACATTCACATACAGTACATCACTTCTGTTCACCCTACTATCTCCATTTCTTATAAGACTTTATAAATGTTCCTCCATACCTCATTGAATTGCTTTGCTTTATCTTCAAACATGCACATTGCCTTTATATACTAGATAGTCTGATCTACCATTAATTCTTATATTAAATTAAAGCTGAAACAATTTGTTGATTAACCGATTAGTTGAGCGACAGAAAAATAATCAAATAATTTGACATTTTGATAATCAATTTATTGTCATTTCGGAACCAAAAGCACCAAACACTGGATAATTCTGCCTTCTCAATTGCTGCTTTTTATTTGTCTTTTTATTATAATATCAATATAATAAGATTTTGGGCTGTTGGTCAGACAAAACAAGCAATTTGACGACATTATCTTGACATTTTATAGACTAACTGATTATCAAGTATCCAAGAAAATAATCAGAGGATTAATTGATCAAAATAATAGCTCTAATTTAATTAAGACAGACTAGATCATAGTAAGCAATAACGGATCTGAATTATGTTGAATGAAAAGATTCTATATAGGAGCAATAAAAAAAATGCTGATTTATGACTATATTATTACATTTATTTCAGACTGGATAAAGTCACCCTTACCCCTCATTTATCATCCTACTCCACCACTGGATCCAAACCACCTGAACAAAGGACTACCCAACACCAACGACTAGATCATCACTCCTTTGGCTCTGCTATGAGCCATCTGTTGAGGTAGGTTGTATTTTGTGTTGGGTATTTGAATCTATTCATTTCTATGTTGTCTACTGTATTGCTCTATAGGACACACCTGGTGTCAATCAAAACAAGCACACCTTCCTCTGTCCTGGGAAGTGGTGTCAGGTCTGGATCGCATTCAGAGACATTGAACCTGGCAGTTTTACATCACAATTATTCTTTTTAATTAGGCTAGAAAAGATTAACAAATGACTTAATAAGATGTCAAATTAAAAGCTAAAACTCACTTCAACTCAACCAATTCATCGTCTTTCACCAAGTCAGGTGGTTTTGGAGGGTTGGCTATTGGCTAACTATTCCCACTGTAAGCTACCTTTTATTGGAAACAATGCTTTCAGGTAGAGACTGGATGTCTGCTCGAATAAGAAACCATACCGACTCAGAAAGCAGGTTAAAGCCATGCCGAGGAAGTGAGCTCGCTTAACTAATATCATCTTTTATTTCTGAAAGTGAGCCGTTTAAAGAGGGAGCAACTGTTGAACATTACAGAAATGTGTCTGACAACCACAATGACAGAGGCACTATGACGAGCAAACAAGACAAACAGGAAAATCCAGTGCGCCTGTCTGGCAAAGTAGCAACTAGCGTTAGCGTTTTTTAACTTAAGTACACGTCGGCTATTTTTAATTGGCGTAAAGTTGGCACCTCATGTCTCCATGATAATTAACCTTCTTTTAACGACTCGGACAAGCTGTGGCATTCAATTTACCTGTAGTGTTAAACCTGACATGGTGGCCATCAGCTATCTGTGCTGGACATTCACACAGCGTCAGCGTCCACACCAGCTCCCAACGGTCCTCTTCGGGGCACAAAGTAGGTGAAAGAGCTCCAGGAGGGACGTCCCGGTTAGCTAAGCGTTAGGTAAACTGACAGCGGCATGTGAAATTCAACGTCTGCTAAGGCTGTTCACAGGCGGGCGACTGTACTTGTCCTCATCATGGAAACTAATCTGAGCAAAAGTTTGAATTGAGTTAAACTGGGGCTAAACGCAAAACTGACGTCAGTAGACGGCGGCAGGATTGGTTGGCAGTTGGTAATGGCCGGGGTGGCTGTAAGAACCAATCACATTTGATTATTCAATGCACCTGCCGAAGTAGCCATGGGGCATTCACGTAGCCTATGATCTCCCATACAGCTCCTCTGGTAGCAATAAGCAAAGTGTGAAAAAGCCGAAAATGTATTTAATTGATAAAGTCTGAATGTTAAGTTTTGTTATAGCACTGGCAGATGTTCTGCTCTGAATGGAAACATGACTTTGAGTGCCCATATGTTTCTATGAATGGCTGAAAAGAGTGCATAAAAAAGGTGTGGGACTGGAAACTTGAAAAAGTAACCTCTGGCCCCTCAGTAATGCGCTTGATAAGGTGATAAATGCAGGTGTTTATTTCAGACAAAGGTTACATAGGTAGATCATTTTTTCATTGCAATATGATAGGCTATGTGATATAATTTAGTTACACCCAAAAGTCTGTTGGTCAACATGTAATATTGCACAATAGAAAACGGCGTCAGAGAGCTGGTTCTGTTTATCCTATATCCTTTACACGCACGCATTAAAATAAGAAGTGTGAACCTTTTATAAGCAATTTATTTTTCATGGAGGTTCTTCAGCCAAGATAGAAAAGCAGCTAGATGAACTATGAAAGAAAATGGTAGCAGTGTATTTTTCCATTATAGCAGATAAGGCTTGTCAGAGAGAACACTAACCAACAGTAGCATGGTTATCAGAAGAAAAACATTTAGTGTGATGAACACATTGTTGTCGTGGATATACAGCCAATGTGAAGTAGAACATTTCACTTAGGCATTTACAGATTTGAGTTGCATGCGCGGCCTGCAGTTCTGCACTCCAGCCAGCTGTGGGCAGTAGAGGACCATAAATGTGTTCACAGACCCAGCGCCACGGAGAGAAACAAGCGTGCAAAGCTGCGCTCATTCCTCCTTATCGTGGGCTAGAAGACGCGCACTCTGTGTAAGGTGGAACTAACTTTTATCCTCCAGAGAAGAGTTATAAAGCAAGCGGGATACACATCTGGTTAAAAGTGTGACAGCAAACGATAACCATGTCGGCCTCATCGGCGAAAGTCAGTAGGAAGGAGAATTCAAATCACGACGGAGCGGACGAGACCTCTGGTAACGTTAAGGAATGGCGGTTGTCCTGTTCAACGCCATTTTCATTTGTTTTTCGTCATTTTGTTATTTTCATTGTAGTTTGTGTGGTATCGAGTTGAAACGACACAGAGTTATGAATGAACAGCTTAATTTACCATTTCCTAAATAAAAGCAACGAGGTGAAATGTTGTGCAGGACTGTTGTAGCATGCAATGTAGCATGCTAATATGAGCTAACAACTTAGCCAGCGTGAGATGTTAGCTAGCTATTAGCTTACATTAGCTACTAAGGAGGCTGGTGTTTGCATTGCATAAGCTGCATTTTGTGTGATGTGCAGTTGTTGTTCATGCAGGCAGTTTTGGAGGCTTGTCGTGGGGGGGTACTGATGAAATCGCGTGCAGCGATGTGTTTCCTCATACACGTTTGTGGCAGGAGCTTTTGATTGTTTGCACACATTATTAGCATGTGCAACATTCACTCTAAGGTTATCCTCTTTCCCTTCAGTCAAGTTAGGCCGAACAGCGATAACGTTAACCTTAGCTGTTAAGTTTAACATCATCACGCTTGCAAGCTTAGCTTTTGTGTGCCAGTTAGTAGCTGATCAAGATGTAAACAAGTGCTCATCGTTAGTTTAAATAGCTACGGGGTGGCTTTAGGAACGCTAATGTGTGCTTAACATGGGTAAAGAGGCTTCGGTGAACCTCATCATATGTTCATATCGGTGTGTTACAGTTAGCATTTTCCAGCGAGACCTCGTTAAGCCTCTCATTCAAACCAGGCCGCCTTTAGTAGCAACAGGAAGCTCCAGACAGCGGGAGGCAGAGGGTCTGTCTGCCATGGCTCCACACACACATACACACCCCATCCAAACACACCACTCCTGGCGTCTCGCGTTATTTAACACACAATGGAGACATCCAGTAGAGAGATGAGACGAATCGGGCTTTTTGCCGTACTGAGGTTCTAAGATCTAAGATCACATTTTCATTGCAGTCAAACTGGTCTCACGTGCAAGACATATTTATAACATCTGATTTTGATTATGTTCATATCTAGAATATTTCAAATATTGTAAAACATGTTGACTGTGGGGATCAGGTGAGCAGGAAAAGCTGTTGTTTTTACACAGTTTGAGGTTCTATAAAGTTATCCTCAGCTTCCAATGGATACTTTGCTAGATTTGCAGCTAAACTGACTTTCTGTTGTTGTTGGTTATGGCCGACTAAATCAAACAGATAGATTAAAGGTCTATAGATAGAAGAAATGCTATGCTGGGAAGCATTCATACACCTACTAATGTAGCCAACCTGTTTCCAGTAAATATGAACTAATATTAAATTCCTTCTATTATCCTCTCAAATATTTTTGTTTGATAGAAGCGCAACTGATACTAGTTTTCAAAGGTAGAACCAATATCAGTATTTGACAGATGATTAATTAACTGACCAATTTTAAGTGATCACAGCGCTTTTTTAAGAGCATCCTATAGGCTAAATTAGCTTTTTGAAGATTAGTAGCTAATATAACAGCCACCATATTTACCGAGCTGGACATTTTACAGATAAAAAAAATTAACTTGTCTGTACTCTCTGGAGGACAAACTTTGTAGCAGACACTAAATGCCCTCCAACATATGATATGATATATATGTATGCAATTATTAGCAAATATGTGAGCCAGTCTGATCTAGATTTAGCCAGGAGCCAGAGCCAACAAATTGTTTGCTTGTTGAATTATTGTACACAATTCATTGCATTTTAGGTTTGGGCGATTAAAAATGTTTGATAAGGTATTGCGATAAAATGTATGTCTATTGATGATAAACATTAGACATTACTCTATGGACAGATCTATCAGCCTATCAAACAGCAGAAATAAAATGCATGAAAGCAATGGTTAAAGTGAACTTGTGTTATACTGTAAAGCTGAAGAAATTATTGACAAAAGGTAACACTGGTCAGTTTTAAGGATAGCTTTATCTCAAAAGCGACAAAGCTCAGATTATGATGTTGGTGCTTTTTGCTGATTCTGTCATTATAAAATCATAGTGTGATAAATGTCAATTTTGATCAGTATGCAATTAAGTATCCTCACCATATATTTGCCATATTGCCTATCCTCTTATACATGCATGCGTCTAAAAATTGTCAGTTGTGGGTCATTCACTGATCGATCCCCAGCTTGGAATCGAAAATATACAAAACTGGAGATCGCTCAAAAGTATCATAATTAAGATAAGATAAACCTTTATACGTAGGGAAATTTGCAAATTTGCAGCAGCAAAGAACAAGAACAACAAAGATAAGTGCAAAGATAAGTTAAGCAACAGGTGCCTATATACGTAGAATATAATATAAATAGAATAAAAAAAGCTATGCAGTATATACAAATATAACACTAGTAGAATGGATGAAGTGATGAATTATTGCACTAGTCAGAAAAACAGTATTGCACAGACTGAGGATAAGATATTATACATGAGTCCAGTTGAATGAACAGTAATGACTGTACAGGCCCTGACCCTCCAGCAGTTTTTTGTTGCCATCCAATGCATACCAATGCAATGAATTTATAAATTTACTTTGAAGAGGCAAGCCACAGATTTTTGCCAGCTACTGGTGGATAATGGATATTATCATTTCATGACTTTCAGTGGAATTGCATGATGATTTTATATATTGTCTTTGCTACTATATCTCTCAGTGCACATTAACCTTGGCTACACTGTAATTTGAAGGAAGTCATTTGTTCTTGTTGGCAGTGATATGTTCCCTTTTTTATACCAAAATCCTACATTTAAAACAGGTTTCCTTTTCCTTTCAGAAAAAGAGCAACAGGAAGCCATTGAACACATTGACGAAGTACAGAATGAAATTGACAGGTGAGTTTGAAGCTTGTTTGAGAGTAATGAAAAATGGGTGCATGGAGATAAGCTTGTCGCGATATCCGCAATATTGCCATACCATGCTATTGGTAGTCTACCACCACAACTGCAGTTTACATGTTTTGTCCAAATAAGCCTCTTTTCCACCAACATTTCCAGGAACTTTTATTTCCAGGAATTTATTTACCTGGGTAAATGTGTGGTTTGAGTTTCCACCGCACCTCAAAGTTCGGGAAACATTTTTTTCAAATCAGGCTGATGCTGTAAGGGGGGTGCCAGAATATTCCGGTCTGTGGCCCAGTATGGTGTCGAGCTGGTCATACCACTTAGTACGGTGGTCGGACCCACTGCGACTGTTGTGGTCCTTCAGCTTCTTATAATCTTGCTTAAGTTTCTTCAACTTTTCACAAATTTGTTTTCGGCGTGCGCCCTACATTTAGCTCCTCCAGCTTGTCGGCTATTCTTCCATAGACTCGGTCGTCCCGCTGAATTTCTTCCTCGGCAAATAGAGCCTGGACCTCATCGTCCATCCACTTCTCGTAGCTTCTCTTGTTTTGCTTCATTTTCCAAATGATCAAAACACAAACGAAGTGAAGCTTGTAGAAATTAAATAAACAAGTTTGTAGCCACACTGGAACAGAAGTGCAGGACGCTGCAAGTGTGTTCCACCAATCACTCAAGAATTCTGGGTAATCTGAAAAGTTCTTCCCCCCTACTAGGTACTTTTTCAGGGAAAGTTTGGGGTTGAGGGAAAGTTTTTTTCCCACAGTAATTTCGGTGGAAACGCGCCGAACCGAGGTAAATGAGAAAAGTTCCTGCTGATGAAAAGGGGCTATACTGTATGTCAGTGGGGCTAATAATGTGCATGCTGACGAGAGTGTGGCTTTCGTGGCCCCTTCAGTGATTGCACAGTGCCGCTACTGACATGTATGCTGAATAGCTCCTGCGAGGAGCACTAGCATTTAGGCTGCAGGTTATTATCTTGATCATAGCCACGATAACAATAACCCTCTGTGAAACTTAATAATGGCTAACAATTAAAGCTGGCGAAAGCAGAAATCTGTGTCCTAAGCACCTGTTGTCTTTGCAGACCTGTAAAGCCCTAACATTGGCTAGCTACATAAACGTGCTGGAATTAGCTGCAGCTACAGCCTTTGACTAAACTATTAGCAACATTCAACATAGCTTCTCATTGGCTGCTTTCATGGTAATCCTACATACACAACCCTTGATGTGTTATTAGAAGCCTTATAATAACGTTACCCAGATAACCTAATGCAACACATTTGGATATTACAGGAAAATGAAATCTGCAGCGTCATTGCTTTCTCCTCATCTTTGAGGCACTTTGCTAATATTAACATGTTTTTATTGTTTATTATTCAGCCTCTCTTTTAGATTCTCTGTTTGAAAAGTTGGTCGTCCTTTTTTTTGGCTGCTTTGCAGTGTAGACAGCTGTGCCAGAGTTGGAATAGCAACTTTTTCTGCAGGATTTCTGCTGTTGGATCAGGTTTTCACCAACATCTGAAGGGACCATAGATGGAAAGGACATGCATGTGCATGTGTGTTTGTAGAACAGCCAATAGGAATGAAAGGAAAGGAGAGAGGCCTGAGAGGCAGAAGTCTAGTTCTCTCTTAGTCCATCTGCACCAACAATAAACTGCCTATCACAGCATTAAATCTTATTTATATAGCAACAAAATTACAAATTAAGTATTTAACAAACAGCGCCAAAACCGCTATTATCACATATTGCACTATTGTGGCACCCTTAATCACCGTAGTGGAAATTCCTTCACCGTGACAGCCCTACTTTTTTCCTTATTGACGTGCTTTTGTCTTCTTTCTTTCTAGACTGAACGAACAGGCAAGTGAAGAAATTTTAAAAGTAGAGCAGAAGTACAACAAATTACGCCAGCCGTTCTTTCAGAAGCGATCAGAACTCATAGCCAAAATACCCAACTTCTGGGTCACAACATTTGTCAACCATCCACAAGGTAAACTTATATACTTTGTCATTTTTGTATTTGTGTCGGTGGGGGGGGGGGGGGATCTTGGCTCATAACAGAAATAATCTATTGTAAACATCTATTGTCTCACTTTGTTTACAGCTGCTTTATGTTTCACAATGTTGCATTAATGTTTTTCTCATAAGCTTGGCTAATGTGTCTGACCTGTAGTTTCAGCTCTTCTGGGGGAGGAAGATGAGGAAGCACTTCATTACTTGTCGAGGGTGGAGGTCACCGAGTTCGAGGATATCAAGTCTGGATATAGAATAGATTTTGTGAGTTGTCAGGTTCACTTTATTTGTACATTTTAAAAGTCATGCCATAAACTGAGACAGATGTGACATGTATTTCTTAATTATTTCTTTTCTGTAGTATTTTGATGAGAATCCATACTTTGAGAACAAAGCCCTCTCCAAAGAGTTTAATGTAAATGAGAGCGGAGATCCTGTTTCCAAATCAACTGAAATCAAATGGAAAGCTGGAAAGGTTGGTTTGCCTTTTCTTTGGCTTGTATGTTCTTTTCATGAAAATGTATTTAATTACCTTTTTATATTACTATTACACATTCTGATTAACCTAAGACATTAGATAAAGTTAATAAAATTTTATTTCATTTTATTGCAAACAGTTATACTCTTATTCTCAATAGCAAAACACTTTATAACAATTAATCATGACCAAACACGTGGTTCCCAGGACCTGACGAAGCGTACAGGACAGACGCCAAACAAAGCCGGGAAGAAAAGGCAGCACGAGGAGCCAGAGAGCTTCTTCACCTGGTTCACCGACCACTCGGATGCAGGAGCAGACGAGCTGGGAGAAGTGATCAAGGACGACATCTGGCCTAATCCACTGCAGTACTACTTGGTAGGCTCCTAATCTTGGTTTCTTCTATTCCTGCAGAACATTCACTGCAAAAGTTTGGGAACCACTGTTCTAACGGATGAAGCAGTGAAGTCCTGTTTCCTCACCTGCACTAAGTGCACTCATGCACAAAGCTAGCAGCTCTCCTTTTCCTGCTGGTAAAACTGTGGACTCCATGGCTGTCAGGTTAGAGTTTGTGCCACCTGCACAATAACCTACCATGATGATATATGGTGAAGAGCCACTAAAACCTACTCACTGTAACACGAACGCCCAGCTCACTACCACCTACTACTGCAGCTGGGGAAAAAGAGCAGTTTTAGGAGCTTGAGAAAACAAACACTTTCTCCTCTGAATTTCTGCCCTTATGTCTGATAATGACCATTTTAAGGGTAATGCAGGATTTAATGTTTTATAAGGTTAAAAATAAATCTCAGAATAAAAAATTTGCTTGCACGTTGCTCTTTAATGTGTTGATGGTGCATTCAGACAGACTTGCGCCTTGTGTGGAAAAGCCCTTTGTTCAGTATCAGGAAAAGGCCATACTGAGTCGATCAATATGGCCTTTTATCAATATCAATATACTTTAATCCCAGAGGGGATCATAATCATTATGAGCAGAACAGGGCTCTGATGGTGGCTGATGGCTGTGCAGCCTTCAGCAGGGACATACAGCACTGTTTTGCATGGAAAGAAGGAAGAAACGCAATCTGTGGTAGCATACCTTGCTAACCCCTGGCAACCAGCCAAAACTTGTGGTTTTACCCTCCAACAAGCTCATCTTCCACAAGCAGACAGCCCAGTTTTGTGGCTGTCCATCCTTGGGAACCAACTGCAGCACGCTGGTGGGATTATGGACACAACTCTGGTGCTCAGAGCTTGTTTATTAGTCCCAGGTGGCATCACTTGGTTTTGTATTAAGTCTCAGATTTAGCATTTTTGCTCTTCTGGAGCTTTTAACACATTTCAGTCTTCATCAGTGGATGAAATTTGCACAGTTGTCAAGGAGATGGCCCAATTGTCACATCTATAATACACCAAGTACAGTATGTTAAAATACTGGTGTTTTTTGGTGGTTTTATAAAATGTTTGAACCCCCTGCTCAACTTGATAATGTAGAGCCTGACATGGGCTTATCACAGATATTTACATAGGAATGTATACATGGGATAACAAATAAGATACGTTTGACTTGCAAGGACCAAGTTTACAGAATCCATATAGGATGTTGGTAAAGTTCAGTGTTTATGTAAGGAAAAACACAACAAACTCAAATATATCAGCCCACAAATCTTATTTTTGGTCTGGCTGTATCGTATAGCATGACATCCAACACTTTACGAGTGTGAAAGATTGCTACATAATGTAAGTGAGGGTCAGGGTGTGAAGGGATGTTGAGTTGTGTCCTGTTTGAAAGAGGATTCAGTAAATCCAGTAGCTCATCGTTACTGCGGTTATCAAACATTAAAGCCAGGATCAGGTGGTTAAAGTCTGAATGTTCCCAAGGTTCCTGATATGGAGGATGAGGAAGGTGATGGCGATGACGATGATGATGAAGAGGAGGGTCTGGAAGATATTGACGAGGGGGAAGAAGAAGGTGAAGATGAGGATGAGGATGGTGATGGAGAAGATGGAGAGGTAAGAATACTGTAGATCAAAGATGCACGCTTGTCCGGAGGGTTGAACCAGTAATAGAAATCTCTGATGAATGGGATAAAGAGACTTCCTGTCCTGTAGAAGTGCCTCAGCGTGTTTTCATAGTAACTTCACCTCAAACATCTGAAATGTTCTTCTGGGACCAACCAGTGTAACACTTTTTTTTCTCCTTTCAGGATGATGGTGAGGATGATTAAATGTTTCAGCCAACACCTTTTTCTCAGTCCTCCCTCTGGTCATTCTTCAACGCATGGGAGCTAAATATTTTGGGGTTGTTTTGGGGGGGGGAGCGGGTGGGGAGGGCGGTTTGTAAAAAAAAAAAAAAAAAAAGAAGAGGAAAAAAAAAATCTTTTTCCTGTGTGTCGTCAGTGTGTCCGTCCTCTTCCTCCACAGCCACGGTCTGTCCATAATGCCATGTCTAAAGACCAGCTACATACACAGGTCTACATTGGGTGGGGTGGAGTGGGGATGTTGGTCACTTTCTTCAAGTTTCACCTGTCATTGTTTCTCTACATCTCCCAAAGACATGCAAAAGAATTAAAAAAAAAAAAAAAAATTTGTAGCACTCTGCACGTCATTCTACGTAGATTTAAAATACGTACAATAGCAATTTCTATGTAAAATATGAAAAGACAGTTTCTGTTGAAGTTGTGAGTTCAATAAAAATAAGCCATGGTGCAGTGATAACTTAATCATAGCATCCTTACCCACTTTTATATATATAAATGTATATTATAATATATCCGGTGGTGGGGTTACTAAGGCTTATTAGAGGTTGCATTTTCCTTTGTGACTTATTGTACTAATGGAACTGATTGAAAGCACCAGCTTGTTCCTTTCAACCATTGTAAATGTTTTTGGGATATACATGTATCTTGGTAAGACAAATGTTAATTGTACACAGTTTAATGGGGAGGATTGGTGGGGCTGCGGGGCTCTGACAACAACTCTGGACATCTGTTAAGAAATTTTCATTATCTTGTTTTCCAGGCACCCACAACAAAGTTTGAAATGTACATTTTTTTATAAAAACAACCTAAAAAAAAATCTAATTTTGAGCTTGGCTTAACATTTTGAGATGGGAGAGATTTAAAATTTCTGCACAGTTCAGGAGTCTGCAGTGTGTCTCCTGTTCCGCTGGAAACGTATTCACATTAAATTAAGTGTACCAGTTGCTTTGTTACAATAAATAAATGTATACATGATGTATGGAGTAGTCTGATCACATTTAGCCTTTTCATCTGCAGTTTTTCACTTCTCTTCAGTCCAGAAGTTGTCTGAAATGTCATCAAGCAAATTAACCGTTATCTTGCAAAAGTGAATGTATTTATAGACAAACCAGGCGGATACATTTATGGATATTTTGTGGTATTTTTTGAGGCTCAGAGAAGTTAAAATAAAACCTTTTCGCAAACCCAACAGACCGCTGGATGGCAGCTTCAGTCCATGTTCAACAGTTTCAAACAGGGAGACTACAGCCTGCTGTGGGACCACTGGATGCTAAGAACCTTTGATCATATGGAGATTTGTTTTATAAAATATTGGGTGCTACTGGCTCTCTAATGTGACCGTTGTTAATTATTACAGTTTAGATGTGTCCCGGTGTTAGATACCCAGCACTTTGTAGCCAGGGGTTTTAAAATAAACAGTTTGGGCTGACTCAGGTTTTAAAATGTTTGCAAGTGTTGATGATTTTTTTAGTCTGCTGTTGGAGCACTGTTCCACAGATGTAGCAGTACTTTGGCCCAAACAGTTACTCCACAGTTGTTTAAAGGAGCAAGATGTTTCCCAAATGGTTACAAACCAGCACAGCAGATCTAACATTTCAGCACATTTTGGGGGTAATGAAAGTGTCTTTGAAATATTCCCCATGTACTGTGAATACACATCTACACTGAGGATTATGCTTTGGTGGTGTCCATGAGTTAACACGTACAGTAGTATTCTTTCTCTTCAGGGTTTGCCCAAAACTGTAAACCACTAAGTACACAAATAACTAGCTAATATGAGAGAATACAAATACAATAGAATGATGAAGACGTGGTGTTTCTACTCTGAAATCCTCACTGTGTAATATATAGTGCATTATTATAACTACTAGACTACACAATAGGATTCATGCATAAGAGAGAATTAGACTGGACAATTCACACAGGATAGCTCTTATATGTTAATAGGATAGGAGTAAGCTGTGCGGCTGAGTATGAATGTCACATTATGTAAGTAGCTAATCTTACCTTTCTGCACAACGGACCATTGACTTACATGAGGATGCATGACAGCGGATGTGGAGTAATGACGCAGAGCTAATATCCTTCAGTTCATTGGCCTGACTGGCACGCTGCATAGAAATAAGTAAAACTCTAAATATTTAGCAAAATTTCATTGGTTCACATGATCATCTGCCATAAGTATGTGGCACCCTGGAAATAAAGTCATAGAGTTCTCCCACCAATAGGTGGCAGACGTAACATTCATGGTCAAAAGAAAAATGCAAGGCTGCAAACAGTAGTAAAGGCCTTCTGTCACTATGTTGTATCTGATGAGAGCAAATATTTTAAAGACAAAGAAAAAGATTGTTGCGAAGACACTATGTCATTGTTTTGATATAGAAGACTGGTTCAAACCCTGTAAGTAATGGGATCGAGCCCAGGCTTCAGTGTCAGCCAACAGTCAGCAGCAGGGGTTAAACCTTGTGAGGCTGGTTTCATAGGGACTACTTCAATAGAAAGCAGTTCCAATATAAATGTAGATTTTCCAGAGTAACAACTGCACTGTTTCTGGAAAGGAGTGTTGCTGTTGAATTTTTTTTAATGTTTTTTTTAATGCTGTACCACGAACTCTTACAAGCTTTGTTCTATAAATTTAAATTGTTAAGTATTTGGTCCACTCTCTTGTGCCCCTTTCATACACATAGGTGATAAGGTAAGTTCCATGCTTGGAGTAATGCCAATACTGAAGATATAATTGTATGTAATCAGCTAAACTAATAACCCCCTGTAATAATCTACTTGACACAAGACAATGTCTGGCTGACTGTAAAAATGTACTGACAGCTTCAGTGGACACCATCTTGATCCAGGCCCTGATGGCTGCTTTGTTCCTAATGACTCCACTGTATAAACTTGGAATTTGTGCACAACAGTGTGTGGTTGCTGTGCAGAAAAGCATTTGGGTGAATAAGGCTGCCATATAATCACAAAGCCAATTTAGGCCACATGAGAGCTCTGACAGCATGTTATTTGGAATACTCATAATGCACAATAGTCCATTTCAGAATATTATATACAATATTATACAACACATATTATTAGGTTATGACTATTGATGCATTCATGTGTTCATCACTCCAGTGCTGCAGTTGGTGTAGGCTAGAGCACATGTACTTACTTCCTACAGTGCTGGCTAGCCTCTATTATGATAATACATCATCATCTATTACTTGATTTGTCGGTTGCATTAATATGGATCCGCATAGTAACTTAAACTATGAAATAAAAGTATTGGAGTAAAAAGCACAATATTTCAATTTGAATATACTACAAGTGTAAAGAAGCATAAAATGGAAGTGAATTTAGTAGTGAATTTTAATTAGCTTGATTAAATGTATTTAGTTACAGTCTGCCAATGATTCATTATAACTTTGGTGCATTTAGTGGTTCCAAAAGCCTGGCACTAATACACCTAAAGAAAACTTAGTAGTTTGTTTATCTCGGATTCGAAATAAATGCAAAACATGAAATATGCAAAGTTTTACCAAACAAGGCCTCAGCCTTGTTTCTGTGGTTCAGTAGTAGAACCAGCTGCTTTGAAAGACGGTGAGGTTTTACATGAACTACAGATGTGTCAGCAAATGTATTTTATTGACATTGTTACAGCAAATTATTAGATACAACACAACACAGACAATCAAGTGTTGTTAACTATGTTTGTTTAGTTTGCATTTATTTATTGAAGCACGGACAATGATTTCTAGCGTGTAGACAAAGCGGAAGTGATTGCGGATTTCTCTCTTGCCTTTGGAACTTCTCTCCGTCGCCAAGGTAACGGCAGCTTAGAGGAAACTGGCTCCACCGCTGAACGATTCGATGCTAACCGACCGAGCTGTAGTTGACAGTTTCTAGCTGTATGAATAGTGCCACACAGACACCACTGTTGCTGAACATGTCTCAGTGCAGTTAACGCTAATTAACACAGTGAATGTTATTTATCTAATTTTTCTTCAGCCTGAGTGAACCACAGTCATTAGCATGTTTACTGACGACGCAATGGATCCGCTGAGCATCCCCTCTCTGTGGCGGAAATCTCAGCAGTCAGCCCAGGAGTCGGTATGTTCGCTCCGGAAGTGCCTTGTTAGCATCAATCACAATGTACTTGTTACTAGTAACCGAATATTTACAGAAACAGTATCGTGCCTACAGTCGTTAGCTATGTTAGCTACCTAGCTAGCTGGCACGTTACATTCAGGAGTTGCTCGGAAATGTAAGAATCACGTAACGCGCAGAGATAAAGCAATACCGACTAACTTCACACTAAAATAACCAGAGGGAGAGCAGAGAACAATAGCTGAATACGAGATACTGAATGTATTAATTCGACTTGAATTAATACTCATAAACAACATATTTTTTCATGGATAAATAAATAAATAAAAAGCATTAGTATTGCACTGTACTGTATTGTTGAACAGTGGAACTCAAGGTTCTATTTGCAGTTGCTACATGAGTGATCCTGGATGAAATTCATGTTTTAGAGAGGCTGTCAGACCAGAGCAGTGCACAGTGCTGAGGCAGAGGTCCAGACTGTGACAACCACCTCCAGTTGGACCCAAACAGAGCCACAGCACCAGGCGACAGAGCAGATCTTCCAAAAGAGCCATGATGAGACGGAGCCGCCTGACCTGAAGGACTTCCTGCAGCGGGTTGAGGACATGGTCAACAGACAGTTGGACAGAAATGCCAGGAGTCATGCCTTTGATGGGTTCCAGGTGAACTGGGAAGATCACAGTAATCTGGTAAGCAGGACCAACGAGTCAAACTAAAATAGTATTTCCGCTTGTGACTTTCTGTATACAGACTGGGGTTGATCTATTTCTGTGACGAGGTCTTTGTGTGACACAGTTTCATGTTTCCAGGTTTCATGCCTCCATTGTCTTCAACATCCCAGTGCTCAGGAGAGAGGGCTCCATGTAACCAGTGTGTCCTGGAGTTGTACAGGTTCAGTTATTGCCTGTGCCTATGGTCGGTATGTTAGTGGTTCACCTACTGTTTCTATACGCTTTAAGAATGAACAAATTCAAACTACAATAAGGATATCAAAAAAAATTTGATAAAAAAAAAAAGTAATAGAAAGCATTAGAGAAGCTGTAGTTATCATGTTGTCAGTGTGGTTCTGGTGTGTGTGTGTGTTTTTGGTGAGCAGGATTGATGATGGAGACTGGAGCACTGAGAGGTCATATGTGTGTACGTGGAACCTGGACCGCCGAGCCCTGAACCCTAAACAAGCAGATCTCGTCATAGATGTTCCCACTGCAGTCACCGCTCTGTGCTGTCACCCCAACCAGCCTGCTCTCATCGCAGGTACACTACCAGTCTGAATCAGTTGTTCAACAGGTCAACAGATTAAATGGCTAGATTCTGTACCAACTGAGACCCGATGGAAGCTTGCTGCTAGCTGAGCCTAGCTCTAGATGAATTCAAAGCAGAGTGGTACACACACACACACACACACACACACACACACACACACAGCTGGACTTCATTTATCCCTTCATTCAGTTCCTACTGTGGTTTTTCTTATTCCTCCCGTAGTGTGTATTCTCACTCTGTCACATAGCTAATGCCAAATTCATGTAAGATCAGCAGAATGGTCGGAATGGAAAGCCTCCCTTTATTCTGACTTTGGAGCATTTGTTGCAATATTCCAAGACGGTTAGCCCCATTGTTAGCCTTGTAGTCACACCAGATAAGTAGCCTAAAGTTATTATTGTGTGACTTATTTGCACTCGTAAAACCACACAGAACCAGTGTGTATGTTTTAATAACTGACTGTACTGGTGTTAATTAGAACTAAACTAATATTTTATTGTGTAAAATGTCCTGCTCACATATCTTGGTCACAATTCCTTAAAAATTAGTGATCTAATGTCATGGGATCATGGAAATAAAGGACCACCAGCTGATCGTTCATCAAAAGATTTAAACTCTCCAATATAGGCCTCAGAAATCTAGTATTGGTTGGCTTTAGTGTTGAATGAGTTTTATTTTGTCAGCTGCCAGCATGGAGGCTTTGCAGCCATTTTGCCAGTGGTTTGTCAAGACTGCTTTTCATCAAGAGGGAGATATCGTTGCTGTCAGAAACTCTTGACTCATAATTACATCATGTTGATTTTTCCCACTCAGCTGCTATCATCTGCTTGTTTATTCTTTCAAAACTGTTGAGATTAAATTGTCGGTAGTTTTAAAAGTAACTGACCAAGATAAATACATGTATCTCAAACTCTTTCTACTGTACATGTTAGCCCCCCCCCCTTAAAAAGGGCCATGCAGATGCCCTGCAATAGTAGAATAAACCTTGTTTAAAGATGTTTCATGTTTTTGACTGCTGTTCGTCTGTGCAGTCTCACAGGGGAGTAGAGTTAAGTGTAAACCCTGTGTGTGTGTGTGTGTGTGTGTGTGTGTGTGTGTGTGTGTGTGTGTGTGTGTGTGTGCTGCGACTGCAGGGGGTCTGCACAGTGGAGAGGTGGTAGTCTGGGACACCAGTCGGACTCAGGACCCTGTGCTGGTTCAAAGTGGGATGTCAGCAGACAGCCACAGAGAGCCGGTTTATCAGGTGAGCAGACACTTTCTGTTTGGCTTTCTATTGAAGCTCCGCTATTATCCAGCCAGCATGGTCCACCACTGATAGCATTCTGGTAATTAATGCTACATTTGGGCTGTTTGATGGAGATGTTTGGTGTACAGCTAGCACAGCTGCAAGAATAATATGCAACAAAAGATCAGATTCAGTCCAAAACTACTGCCATTGGTATTAATGTTCAACAGTCTAGATCAGTCTACTGCTGAATGCTGCTGTCTGGGATTATATGGAGGATTTTGATTCGATACTTCAGAATCTCTGCAGAGGAATAAAGAACTTTGCTCAACAAGACGAACTGAAAGAGCCATACTGTAGTGTAAACTGCTCTGTTATTTATTAATGAGTGGATTAAAAAAAGAGTCTGTGTGTGTGTGTAGGTTGCATGGGTGCCCCAGCAGAAGAAAGGAGAGTATGGTGTGCTGAGTGCCAGTCCAGGAGGAAGGGTGCTGCTGTGGACAGTGGACTCAGACCAGGGTAGGCTGGTCCTGAATGCTGCCTATGCCTTAGTGCGACAGCAGGTTCCCCACAGCAGCAGCTCCAGCTCCAAGGTGAGCCACTGAAACTGTGTTCATCTAGAGTGTTGATTAGAGACGAGGCTAAACGGGAAACAGCACCGTGTTCTGTTTCACATTTCAGTGACATGACAAGATGAGGGACTCACCATATCTTATCACAGCCTAAGCGAGTCCAGATTGATTCTTAAAATTGTTGTCTTTAAAATGGAAAGGTAAAGGATTTCACAGAATAATCCAAAGTGTTGTGGTTTTATCTAAAAGATCTCCAGTGAACATTTGGGATCTGCCACTGTTGCACTTATTAGACGTACCCCCACAGAACTGTTATTTAACACTATTAACAATAGTGTTTCAATATTTTGCAATATTATTACAATATTTTCTTCCTACAATTAAAGCCAATTGGTTACAGTTCGTATCAAGTGACTGCTCCGTTTGATTTTATACCTCTATTTCTCACCAACTGTTTCCTGTCTGCCTTTTTGGTGTCTATTATGACTATTCATTATTTACACTTAGCTTTTTCAGACTTCTGTGTTGGAAATCTACTTTCCCTCACACTCAGGTTACAGTGGATTCAATAGAAATGTAGGAGCCATTTTGAGAATCAAGTGTATGAAGTAGACCAAACTGATCCAGTAGGTGTCAGTCTTGTGGTTTGGGTCACATACAAAATAGATGCAGAACTTTCACTCAGGCGACAGGAGTATTGGTGAAATGTTTGTTTGCATGAAGATTTATGGAGAATGATAACGGATTCTTGCATGTAGAAGACCAGTTTAGTTACACCATGTACGATATAATATTCCCATGTACCTCCTGGTAACTGAATAAATACCGATGAGGGTCCACATACCCCTGGTTGATAATCACTGGCCTACCGTATCATGGGCTGTTTATGGTAAATAGGTGAACAGTGATAGTATTTATTTCAATGAATGTAATTCTTTGATAAGTGTAACCTAAAAATGCTCCTGAGGAGTTGAGAGGTGAAGGACTAAAGATTCATGCAAGCCATGGAAAAAAAAAAACCAAATACATACATATCTCATCTTCAGATGACTCCCAAACTGCTGCTGTATGGGTGCTGAGAGAAAAACATGTCTTTTGTTTTGCCCATAGGCCAGAGGCAGCAGCACTGTGGGTGTCACCTCTCTGGCTCTGTCTCCATGGGACTCTGACACCTTCTTAGTGGGCTCTGAGGGCGGCCTGCTGCTCAGATGCTCCTTCTCCTCCCAGACGTTGGCTGCAGCGCCCTCCGAAGGCCAGAGTGTGACACCCAGAGCCCCGGTGGTCTTCTCGTTCAGGCCTCGCAGCAGCCCTATCCACTCCATACACTGCTCTCCTTTCCACAGGTCACAGCTCATGATCATTACTGAAATGATCAGCAGCTCTTTCTCTTATTACAGGTGTCTCGACAGTGACTTTGCCCTGACTTGCTCATCGTGTTGTTTGCAGGAACCTGTTTGTGAGTGCTGGGACTGATGGTCTGGCCCACGTCCACTCTCTGCTGCAGCCCAACCCGCTGCTCTCTGTCAGGGTTTCAGACTCCTTTGTGTTTCAGGTTCAGTGGTCTCCGACTAGACCACTGGTGTTTGCTGCAGCCACTGGACAAGGTACATCATGAAAACTGCATGGAGTGGATTTTATCAATTGTTGTTAAAACAATGCGCTCAACTTCCTGTTAGGCCATATTTTTATGGTACATTTATGGGTTCAAAGCTGTATATACATGTCCCATATCAGGTCACATCAGCCAAGGTCACCCACACATCTTGATGAAAGCTCTGATTTTCATCTTTTACAAAATGCTTGATATTCTTGTAAATATACAAAGCTTCTCAGCCCGATATATACAGTACAGCACGGTGTGTCATGTAAATGCAGCAACAGTACGTGAGGATGTAAGAGATACATCCTCGTTGACTCTCACACCTGTGTGTCTCTGTCTAAGGTGAGGTGCAGATATTTGACCTGGGCCGCAGGTCCCTGAGGCCAGCAGCCACCATCGCACAGGAAGGAGCAGGCCAAGCTGCAACTTGTTTGGCCTTCAACTGTCCGAACCCTCACCTCTTGGCAGTGGGGAAAACAGATGGGACAGTCGGCGTTTGGCAGCTGAGCGTCGATTTGACGGAGCAGAGCCCCCGAGAGAGCAGCCAGCTGGAGCAATTAGCCAATCAGGTGGCAGAATGAGTCATATTAGCCGACTGCATGGGCCTGATTTATGGGAACTGTTTTTGAAATAAAAAAAATTCAAAAGTACATGTTTCCAGTTATAACCAGTAGCGTTTATTAAAGCACACTGCAGTTGTTAAGGTGTTGTTACAACATTATTGTTACTATTAGGTTTTAAATTCATTGGAAGCACAAGCTAAAACAGCTAAAACAATCACATTCAAATGCAGACAGATCCACTATGCTATCATGAGAAGCACAAGAGTTAAGGATTGAGTGAGATAAATAGTACAGATAGTTGTTATTAGTGAGTATTCCTAGTGCCACAATCATGCAGTTTCAGCCATGTGTTCAAGTGTGTGGGAAAACGCATCCCGATTGGTCACTGGTGGGTGAGGGATCAGTTGACAAAGAGCGAGCGGGTGAATTCAACAAAGTCGAAAGCCGTAGGAAGCTCGCGGCCCTTGCTGTCCAGGTAGGGCTTCATGTGTGAGAGGCAGTAGTCTGCCTGCTCCTTGGTCAGGTTCTGGAAAGGAGAAGGGGACAGTTAGAGCTCCATGAAGACGTGACAAACTGAATCCACACGGTGAGCAATGAACACATCTGACCTGGTAGAGCTCTTCTTTAGTGACGTAGGGTTTGTTCTCAGTGCTGAGCGCTCGGAAGGCGCTCTCTATCTCCTCACTGGACTTGACGTTCTCTGTCTCACGGCTGATCATGAACGCCATGTATTCCTGCAACGACACGTTGCCATCCCTGCAGACACATTCCTCACAGTTAGGCAACAAATACAACAGTGTGCAGAATACCATACCACCATACTGGTTACTGAACGTGCAACAGACCTGTTGGGATCCACAGTGTCGAGGATGGCCTCAAACTCAGGATCAGGTTCACCTTCTTCCACCATGGGTAGGTCATAGCCCAGTGAGCGTAGACACGACTTGAACTCCTGGTGGTTCAGACGACCAGACTTCTCCTTGTCAAAGTGCCTGCAAATTAACGGGTAAAGATCACAATGTTACTCTGTCAGACCAGACAAAAGTACACTGTGATGAAGATGAAGTGGTGAAAGCCACTTACTTGAACATCATGCTGAACTCCTTCAGAGCCTCCTCTGTCACTCCAGTGGTGTTTCTGACAGAATAAGAGGGGGAGGGGCATGAGCATGACAACTCACTGATCTCATAACATCAACCTTAAACACCTACAGTGTGTCTAAATTCCAGATCAACTCATGACATGAAGTGTTTACCTGGCCTGTATCTGTTGCTCCAGGTTGTGCTGCATCCTCATTCCCAGTTGGTCTAGTTGGTCCCACTGCTGGGCAAGGCCCACTGTGCTGTGCTCTGTGTACTTGTTGTCCAAGATCAGTGCTTCCTCCATAGCTGCACCCAGGTCTTCAATCTTCTTCAGCTGGCTGCGCATGGCCCGGATCTCTTGGTGCTTTCGCTAGACACACACACACACACACACACAAACAATATCAACCAAACCTGCTAAATGGTGTCTACCCTGTACCTCATCTCCAAAGTCAGCTAACTACATCAGTGACTACTTGTCCACTGGGAATGACTTGTTTGTGCCACATGTGAGTTCTGGTAACTGACCCTCAAAACAAATGAACACTTCTGCTGCTAGAGAGGATTTCCAACAGTGAGTGATATTTACCTTGGTGGCCTCCAGCTGGGACTCCAGGGTACCAGACTCCTCCACCATACAGGACCTGACACCAACAGAAGTATGGTGTTAGAAAGGAAGCAGCACAGTCTGGCAAAAATACTGCACTCACTCCGACACACACAGTTATTAGGACGACTTACACTCACTGCTACATCCAGTAGTCCCACAGAACCCTCTATGAGCTATGATTAAATGAAGTGGTTGGAGGTGCAAAATAAACAGGCTCTTGGGTGTTTCATTTGGCATGTCACTACTGTGACTAAATAGTTATCTACACATTTGAAAACGGACCTGTTATGTTGACTTGACTGCCAAACTGGACCTGCATTCATGCCAAAAATCTACTGGTAACCCAAACCGTGCAAGGTTAGGGCTTCTACACACAGGACTGAAAACTGCAGCAGATCAGTGTTTCATGAAGTCATTCACCTTATGGATGGTCACTAGACATGGAGAATAAGCCACAATGAACCAAAGGGACCAAGATCCATGAGAGAAGTTGCTTAAAGTGCTACTTTTGTACAGTCTTGTACATGAAGAACATGTGCTTACACGCACATTGTTGACAATTATATTCAATGGAAGCCAATAATTTGCAGTTTCCACCCCTGAGGCAGATACAGTAAACAAAGGTGACAACTAGTCCACTGGTTGAAAGCAGTGCTGACTGCAGCCTGGTGCAGTGAGTCTGACCACTGGGTGAATGTTAGTACAGCAGGAAGGTACTGAGCACACCAGAGCCCATAATGGTGTTTTTAGACTGAAGTGCATGATGTCACACAGCCCTAACAGCACTGCACAGGTCAGAAAAAGCACAAGGAAATACAGCAAGGCTTGAAAGAGGTTGACCTTCCAGAAAGATCATCAGCAACTTGGTACTGATAGACACAGATAACCCGTCGATAGGCTATGCTATTCAAAGAGAGGATGGGGGAGGAGGAAGGACCAGAGATTAAACAACACACAAGAAAATGAAGACAAACAATGTAAATCAAAGAGGAATAAGGGGAACATGTGATTTTTAGACTGGTCCTACAAGCTTGATCATCTATCAACACCCACCTATGACATCAAGGATTTGCTTTCATCATCACATCCTACACAATATTTAAACCCAGACACATTGGATCAGACACTCATAACACACACAGAGAAGAGAGAAAATGTGATATTAACCCATCCAGAAGATATGTCCTGATTTGTTAAGCAATCCCAAGCACCAGCAGCGAAGCAGGCAAGGAAGGGGAAGGGGAGAGGGGAGGGGATGGAGAGAGAGAGAGAGAGAGAAGAAAAGAGAAAACAAATACATGTTAACATGAGGCAACAACATACCGCTCACTACAAATAACCCTGAAAATAAAAAGACAGCCCACTATGGAAAGATGTCTTAATGTGACATTTGGGCAAGAGAGCAAACATTTCACCAGTAAGCATGCTTTGTGCTAACAATATTCAGCAGATTTAAAGAAAAACAAACTTTAAAAATTAGCATTTGTGCTGAGCACCTGAGTTGAAATGGGAAAAACGTCTGCATACGTTTATAAAAGCTCAGCAGGAAGAACACCTACCTGGTCTCCTGCAGCCACTGGTGGAAAGCGTTGGCGTGCTGCGCAAACTCCTGACGCAACTTGTCGTTCTCCTCCTGCCTCCTCTGCTCTTTCTGCAGCTCCAGCTCTCGCTCCTGCACTCAGACAAAAAGACACCAGCAAGGTAAACTGCACTGAAAACTATTTTCAACTTGAGGAAAATAATAATGACAACTTTACATGCTCACTTTACATTCATTGATTAAAAAAAATAACTTTTTAAAACAACTCTTAAATAGTCTTTATATCAAATGAACATGAAGTTATGGCCCCTGTCACCAACCATAACCTGCCATTTGGCCGGCTGGTGAAATAAAGAGAAGGAAAAGAACTACAGAAATCAAGATAATAATGTTGATGTCTCTGCCTTTTCACTTTCATCTTTGTTTGTCTACAGTTGTGTCATAACTTGTTCAATTTCAGGTAGGGTTGGGTTTCTGGGTGTCCTGCTCAGTCCAGTGTGCAAGTGTAACCCACATCAACAACCTGAGCCGTCAGGTTGTATTGGATTATTAATAAGCAATACGACAATGTTATTAACATAATATTATGTATGTTTGGGCTACAAATGGAGGCACTAGTTTCTGAGTGCTGGGTATACGGCGTCTAAAGTCCAGTCAGGAAACAACAGAGGATTTCACCACAGAAAACCAGAAAGTAGGTGTACTGTGTTGGTTCATCCCTGAATGTAGTTCCTGTAGGATTTTAGTTTACACCTCAACTCAACATTCTAAGTCATATACAGTCTGCTGTAATGCCAGGTATAAATGATGTACGGGCTGAAATGGTGGAAGCACAGGTTGGCTGGAGGCAGAACAATGAATTTGGCTTGTGAAAACGAATGAGTGTGTGAATGTATATATGTAGTCTCTGATGTGGAAACCTTGATGATTTTCTGCAGGTTCCTCCAGGTCTCCTCCAGGGCCTCCATGGTGAACCAGGTGTAGGGGTTGGAGACCACCTGGTAGCTCTTGATCTGCTGGTCCAGCTCAGCCAGCTGGTTGAAGTCGGCCTGAGCTGAGCTCAGCGAGGAGCGGAAGGCCTCGTGGGCTTCACGCAGTGCCCGGATCTCCTCCAGAGAGTTGCACCTCACCGGGTCAGTAAGATCTTCCTCTGCATTCTCAAACCAGCTGTTGAAAGCTGATGCTTTCTTGGCGAATGTCAAGAACAAGTCCTCAACCTGGGGTGGGGGGTAGATAGCATATGATCCATCAAACGAGTCACATGTATTGACATTACCTTAGGTTTGTTAATCTCTTTACTTCAACTGTATTTTAAGCCTTGTTTTTGGACAATATCATTTCAGAGGTTTTAGGATTATTGTTGGAGGTGTGAACAAAAATGTGCAGGATGCTCATTTGGCCTCTTTACCTTTCTGAAGTGCTCTTGAGCCTCCAGAAGCTTCTTCTTGCGAGCACCTGAGTTGGACAGCAGCTGGTTCCAGCGCTTCATTAAGGCAGCATGACGAGCTTCGATGGCTTTAGACTGGACATGCTTGGCGGCCAGTAGCTGGTCTTTAAGGGCTGTAATGTTGGTGATGCCCTCCTGCTGGAAAGCCTGGAGACCAGCATCAAACGTCTCCTGCAGACAGACACAGGAAAAAGATGTCAACAGAAAGCGTAACATGGTAAAGAGGAAGAATAGAACATCGTATCAGAGGATGGAGTACCTGCTTAGTGAGCAGAGTCTGCACAGAGGACAGGTCTCTGCCGTAGTCATCAGTCTTCAGGCTGTTCTCTTTCTCACCTACACACAAAGTACATCCACAGGCTCAAATGATGTAGATAAAACTCGACTCAAATTAACAAAGCAAGTCTTGCTTTGACTCAATAAAGTTCCAGTTAGGTAAGGCTTCTCACACAATTAGTGAAGGAATCGTTTTAAAGTAAGACAAACGATGGGTATCGTAATGCATCTGTGTTGTGCAAAGCACAAGGAGTCAGGACCTGGTTAGCTTGGTTCAGCTTTTAAGACAAGAAGTGGCAGTTTTAGTGTATGTTAGCTGCTGCAGCTTCTTTTGACAGACAACAGTTTATTCATCCCCTATGTACAGTACTTATGTGCAGCCTTTCTGGCTAAAGCACAGTTTGCCAGACATGGCTGGTGAGCAGATGTCATGAAACATGTTCTGTACAGGCGCAATGGAACCAAACCTATTGTGGTATCAGATGTTGGTCCAGCATGTAACCTCTTCTAAAACCACAACTGAGTAGGGACAATTTTCAGTGGCTGTCTCCACTGAACTTTGTTTTTCTCTTGCACTAGACCCGTTATTGCTGGTTTCCAATGTCCAACAAATCATATGACCAGAAAGGGCAGCGTGCAAGTGGTCACATGAGCGCGACAAGAGCTTCAGCAGGTTTGCTAATGATGCATTATCACACAGGTTTGTTGAAATGCATCATTAGCAAACCTGCTGAAGCTCATAAGAATTTTCTTTGCTAATTTTTTTGATTAATGCAATAACAAAAAGGTGGAATAAATTAACTGTTTTGTAAACCTTAAAAGAAGAACAAATGTCTGGGTACAGTTCTACAAACCTATGAGCGTGACAGTAATTAGCAGTAATAAACAGCATGTTCTTCTAGCTATGGCTGTAGTAGTTTTTGACTATACAACTCTGGATTCTGATTGAGTATTAGATTTTGTACATTTTTATTTTGCTTATTTATTTGTTTGTATTCATGGTGGTGGTCACTGTAACGTCTATGCTATTTAACACCAGAATTTCCCCCCGAGGATCAATACAGTATTTCTATCTATCTATCTATCTATCTATCTATCTATGATAAGTCTGATGATAGTGTTCTTTCATATAAATCTAATTAGGTAGTTTTAATTAATTAGGAGTGAATATATTGCTGTGAAAAGATTTTAGTCTGTGGAGGACTGAGGATATCTAGTTTTGGAAACACACCTAGTACATCCAGTATTTAAAAAAAAAAAAAAAAAAAAATCTATAAAAGTTTGGAGTGAGACTATTCTCATACAAAAAGACAGAGGAGGTCTTTATGCGTTCGTACCAATCCAGGACTCCACCACATCAGCCTTCCAGTTGAACTGCAGGAAGGCCGAGTTCTCATCCAGCTTGGCCTTCCTCTGAGCTGCTGCCCTCTCCAACTCAGACACTTTGCCTCGCAGAGCCGACATTTTGGCACTGATGTTGTCCACATGATGGTTGTTCTGTTGGAAACACAGAAATTATCTTCAGAAAAGCTTTTGTAGTCCTACTGCACAAATCAACGTTGATGATTATGCCATTGCTTTTTCTCTCTATGCTACATGGTCAGTACCTTCTTGATAAGCTCCTCCCCATTAGCACACACATCGTTGACTCTGTCCCTGTGCACAGTGAAGTCCGTTTCAAATGCTTCATGTTTTTTCAGCAAACCCTGTTGAAAAGAAAGGTTTCATTGACACTCAAAATCTCATCATCCCTTACTGCTATGAACATGGAGTGTAGTTAACAGAAAAGCACCTGCACAGCAGCCAGTGTATCTCCATAGTCCTCGCTCCCCACTAGATTCAACTTCTCGTTAATCCAAGCTTCTTCCTCTTCCACATTCGCCACAAACTGCTGGTACTCCAGCGACTCCTCAAGCCTCTGTCCCCTGGGAACACACACACAATACACCTACTTCCATCTCTGTGTATTTAAGCTAGAGTATAACTACATGCCATGCTAAGTGTATTGCTAAGCAGGCTTACCTTGCTCCAGAAAAGTCTTTGAGTTCCTTCCAGTGGTCGACAAACTGGGCAAGCCTCTGCTGGATCTCCTCCTGGCCAATTGTGTTGTCATCAGACAGCTTCTTCCCAGTGTCCAGCACCGACTGAGAACACACAGAACATATAATCACTACATAACAAAACTACGATTTCTTCCAGAATATTTCCCCATATGCTGGGAAAGTTGTTCCAGGAAATATCTCCCCCCACAAACAGGATACAACGTGTTTATCACTGAGCTATAGAGGTGTCTGTATCCTACTTAAATTCCCTAAATGTTCAACTATTCCTTCAAAATGTGTGAGCTGACTCCATACAAAAGCCCCCCACCACAGCCACAAAGGCTGGAAACCCTGAGTTATTATTGTATAATCTTTGGATTAATCAATTTAGTCATGGGAGCTTTCACAAAAACTATTAACTCAAGCAATTCAGCTACAGTCAGATTTGTAATCAGTCAACTTTGGACTAAGATGCATTTGGGGGTCAGACTACCTTGCCTCACCACACCACAGACAATTAGGGCCCAGCCTGCTTTACACAAGCTCGGTTCCTTATTAAAAGTAACTGCACAACAATTGCACAAATCCCATTGAATAGATGGGATGACTAGATCTTCTTACCTGAATGGCCGGCTCATGGGCTCCTAGCTCGGCCTCCAGCCTCTTGTGTTTCTTCCTCAGATTCTGTACTCCTGTCAAATCACGTCCATAGTCCTCCGAACTCACAAGCAACTTCTTTTCTCTGTGTGGGGTCAGGGCAGATGTGTATGTTGAAGAAGGTCTGTCACAATAGTTACTTTATAGACTTTTTGTACCATATCATGAAAATGATCTCTTACTTGATCCAAGACTCTTCATCATCCAGGTCCCTGAAGAACTGATGCAGGCGGTGGGACTCGTTGAGTTTAGCACGACGGCCAGCAGCCATGCTCTTGATCTTGGTGAAGCGGCCATTGATGGCATCACGCTTGTCCTTCACTTGTGAAGTGTCAAAGGCGTTACTGGCCATCAGGCTGTCAGCCTGGCCATTTAGATCCTTCAGACGATCCTGCAGGGAGGACAGAGATAGTCAGATGCTGTCGTAAATCTGGATCTGTTGTCTGTATCCGATATGTCAATAACAAACAATTTCACCAACTGGTGGGGCTGAGACAAAAAAAACTGATTCCCTTAAGAATTGTGATTCTTGTCTCCTTTTTTTCCCCCTTCTTCTTTACAAAATCCCTTGATTGAGCCTGAAACGATTTTTTAGTCTTTGCTGAGGTTGAGAAAAGTTACCACTTTCATTGTTGTGTCTATGAGTAACACGGCATCATATCTGTTTCTAGAGAGACAAAGCCAAAATAAGGAAGCACACAGACAGTCTGAGATTCACAGGGACCTGGACCCTCATATTTTAGCTCCAAAGTAAAATATGCACAAGTCCGGCCCTTCCTTGCTGCTCTGAAGTGCAATCTGAACTGGGCACTCGGTGGCGCAGCTCGTCCCAGCTCATGGTAGCAGGATGGAGCGATTACTGTAGCGCAGCATTTTTGAAAATGTGCCTGAAGATATGCAGTCTGTAGGAGTGAATGATTACATCTTTTCCCATGGTCCAAAGTTAAAAAGTAAGCAAAACATCACAATAAATCATAATATTGAATCATAACACTTGTAGAGTCCCAATACATCAAAATATTAATAATACATATTAATTATAATACATATTACATCAGCACCCTGGTATCATGATAGTATTGAATCAGGAGATAAGCACATCATCCCAGCTCTACTAACTAAGCCTTTTGAAGTATTTTGTGACTACCAACTCCCCAGGTGGGTATTTTGTAATTTGTCTAAAAATACAAAAAATTAACAAATGTTCTGAAATAAGGTCTTACATGTTCCCCGGGGTAAAGCTGACCCACATGCAGAGCCATTTTTAAGAATGAGTTGCATACCTCATGGGCAGAAATATCAGCCTCCAGCAGCTGGTGTTTCTTCAGCAGGTTGTTGACTGATGCCAAATCTTTGCCATAATCCTCAGAGGCAAGAAGAGCTTCCACCTGAGAAACAACAACCATGCATTAGACTTTGAAGTTATCTTCTGTGCATTGGTGAGTCTTTACACATTTTTAGCATACACATTCTCACCTCAGACAGCCAGAAGTCAAAGTCCTTGATGCCTGTGTTGAAGTTCTGCTGCTTGTTGGCCTCTTTGAGTTTCTGGCTCTTTTCTGCAGATTTGTTGACCAGGAACTGCCACTGTTCATCCAGAGCATTGAGCCGTGCCTGATGAACGGACAAGCCATGTTATTTTCACGTCTTCACTGCAATACTACATTTAAGACTTACACAACAAGCAGAGAGCTAATGGTCCTCTGCTTATTTTCAACAAAATGCGTGTCTTGCAGTAGAGTTGTTTGGAAGGAAATATCTAATTTTGATTTTTCTGACCAATAAAAGTCTGTCAGTGAAAAGTAGACTTTTAAGTAAAGTAAAGCCATGTTTTTTAAGAAAAGCCTGATGAGCTGACCATATATTAAGATATTACATTCACGGTATACTAGAGTTATATTACTCAATAATATTTAAATGTAAATCATGACATTTACATGTAAATGTATCGATAACAGCTGTAGAATTACTAGTTGTGGTAATAAAAACAAACTGCTGACAATACTTCAGACTGAGGACTCGTAATGCTAACAGCTCTGCACTGTCGCTAATGTTCATTGTTAGCCTGACAGACAGAGAAGACAGACAGCAAAGAGGTAAAAAGGTTTTATGGTTAAAAGCTTAAAATGATATGTAGTTTAACTGAGAGATTCTGTTCACCAGCTGTCTGTCATTTATTTTTGGTAGCTATAGAGCTTCCAGCTCACTACTTGTCTTGATGGTTTCTATAGACAGACTCATCTATATAAATTGTTTAGACTTCTCTAGATATAGAAGATTTGCCACTCTGGTTGTTCAGAGAGCATATTAACCAGGCAAAAGAGCAAAGATTCTTTTTTGTTGTTTGGGATAACTATCAGAACTAACAATCAGCTACACCTGAGTAAATTTACCATTTGTCATTATAGCCGGTGAAATCAACAGCTACCAGCTTGTTAACACAAATTACAATCACTGTTCTTTTGGTACCAAAGTTACACTTATATGTAAAAACAAATTGTTAAGCCCCACCTTGTAGAACATCTTGAGAATATGTCTCCTACCTCTAACATGAACTCTTTCTCAAGCTCTTCCATGAAATGTTCCAAGATTGTTATCCTGTAATGTCTCAGTTTCTTCTTTGTTATTGTTGATAACCACAAACCTCATTTTTTTGAGCCACATTTGATATAATTGTCTCCTGAATGCCCAATTTGTAATAGACATTTAATAATAAATGTGTTTTCTGTTATAAAGCATTAACGGCATGCAGAAGTGATGAATATACCTTGACTGCATCTTCACTGCCGGCACAGGCTCCTCTCTGGATCAGGGCGTTGCCAGTGTCAATGACCCCACGGATTCGATCTGCATTGGCATGCAGTTCAGCCTCAAACGCCTGATGTTTCTGATGCTTACTCTGACAGTACACAAAGAGGCACAGACACAGCATGAGAAACACATGAGGGACAAGTTCTGGTTTGTGGTGTAAATGTTCACAATTCTCCTTCAATTAAGATAAGTTATTTAACATTGCCTTCAGACATTTCAGGCAAGAGCTGAAATTAAAGTTGGTTTGACCAAGTTGTATTAATAAGCCTTTAACCAAACATCAAATATGAATTGGTGTATAAAATTGTGTGTGTAATTGAGGGTGGAATATAAAAAAATATTTTAAAAACAGGAAACTGACCATGACAGACAATGTGTCGGACATCAACAGACACACAAGACAAACATGGCGAACATAAAATGGCAGAGTAGACGACAACATCTGCAACAGAGCCAACTTTGAAATACATATTTAAGGAAGAGTCACTTCAGAGTTGCTTCATGTTTGAATCTTTCTACATGTCTACTTTACCTTCTCAGCAGCCCTACAAGACACTCTAATTTGGAACCAATAATGATTTCCAATGATTTGTGGTTTGAATTTTTCAGCTTGACAACAGTGTCATGCTCTGCTGTGTTTCATTTTAAGGTCCAATTTGATTAGTTTGATTAAGGGTGCTCAGATCAACCAGCCACCGATGGCTATTGGCTAATATTCGCGCTAAAAAGTTGATTGGTAGTCACTAAGTCAGATGGCACAAAGCAAGTTCAGGTTGATTGATCTACAAAAATCCTCTATTGTTACCAGATCGGACTTCGGATACCGTGTATACAATATGTGGCCTATAGCCTTTTTATATTGCATTTTTTATTAACTCTAAAGTTGGGGTAAATGTAATTAAATTGCTCTGTGTTTTTTCTATCATATTACATGATTTTTTGCCCCAGTATATATAATGTATTATTCTATTTTGGTGTGTTGTGAACATTTTGATTTTATTCTAATTCTTATTTTATAAACTATTTCTTATTCCAGGCAAATTATTTGTTAAGCTCTAAGTTGCTCACAATAAGAGAGAGAGTGTAAGAGAGGGAGAGAGGAGTATGTCCACATGTTGCCTGCCAATACACAGGCTAAACAATTGTCAATTCATGATACTTCCTTATCTCTTAATTCTCAGACTTAATAAATGTTGCTAAGAATAGTTGAATAAATAAATAATGCTACACGACAAATAGAAAGCTTCAAATAAACCCTGAGATCAGTATCGGCTGATACTGCTTCCAGTGATCTGTGATCAGCCCAAATCAGAGCACCCGTTAGTGTAGAATCAAACATCTGAAGCAACTTTAAAGAGAACCCACTCCTCAAAAACTGAAAATAAAAATGGAAGCCACACCCAACAACTACTAGCCTTCAATGACAAACCTAGAATGAAATACAAAAATAACACAGAATAAAGCCATTTTTTAAATTAACAAAATTAAAACCCATGTGGAAAAGAAGCTGGCACTCAACAGTGCTGATAAGGGACAAACTCAAGATGGATGGAGTGCTTGCTCTACATTGTGTCTACACACACAGCAAAGACATGGACAAATGGAGGATAACCTGCGGTTGTTAGTCATCTGACACACTACTCAAACTTACCAGCAGCTTGGAAAGCTATAAAAAAAAAAAAAATAAGACAGCGGGAGAAAAATTCAGTCTCACTTCAGACAGGACACAACAAGGGATTTTACACAGTTAAAGAACAGCATTGTCAATAAAAACGAGACAAAATAGATTAGCAATTTTAATTTAGCTAAGGACACACAACTGGCTTATGTTTTTGGCTCTACCTGCCCTTGGAGGAAAATTCTTGTTTACATTTCCTTACATTCAGGTAAAATGTGCTATATTTTCAGTTCCCTGAAATCAATTTCAGCTCACACTTAAAACCATTCTGAAGGGATTCCATGTACTCCTTTCAGACTAGCTGTGTTGCTGTTAACTTCTGTGAGTTGAGCCTGTGCTAGCAGAAGCCAAACGTGTACCTGGATGTTGGTAGGGTCCTTGTAAGACTCATCAGTTGCAGTCTGCAGCTTCTCGCTGATCCAAGCCTCAATCTCGTCCACATCCCTGCTGAACTGCTGCAACGTCTGGGATTCACCCAGCTTGGAACGCTTTTCGATCATCTGTGCCTTCAGCCGGCGCCACCTTTCAAATATCAGAAATTTGACAATGAGCTTCAACACAGCACATGCAATTTAGCAACTGGTTTGGATCTTATCCCCATCAATCCTCTGAGGATCCTCTGTTATGCAAACAGCATTCACACTATTGTTATCCGATTTTATTAGTGTGAATGCTGCCAACAGTCCTGCGAGAAGCAGCAGGTTATTAATTACGTGTGAACCACTAGGTGGCAGCATTACAGCAGCAGCGTGACAGCAGGGGGCAGCATTCACACTGCAATTTCTTCAGGAATTGCAATTTTTCTAGTTTCTAATATCATCACTTATATGGCTAATCTGTCCATAAGTCAGGGTACATTTCAAAGTGACATGAAAAGCTATTTTCCTGTTGAAGAAGAACACAAAATAACATGTAAGCAGCTATAGGCTAGTATCAATTTTAACAACTATGCCTAATGTTAGTTTCAGTTTGGCTTTTACTGAGCACATTTTACTTGCTAGCTTGAGACACAGTGGATCACTCTCTACTACACTGGACTTTGGACATACTGCAGTCCCAACCTAAGGATCTTACACATGGGGTTCCCCAAGGGTCCATATTAGGGCCACTTGTGTGTGTGTGTGTGTGTGTGTGTGTGTGTGTGTGTGTGTGTGTGTGTGTATATATATATATATATATATATAGTATAGTACATATAAAATAATATACCAGATAGCAGTAATACAGTCACACAACAGTATATATTGTGTGAGTGCATTACTGCTATCTAGGAAAGATATCTGTGAGATTGAGATCACTCTTAGTAAGTATTATTTATGTATACAAATATTGCATTTGTCACTCTCCCTAAGGAGGTCAGTAAACATAAGCTGTTTCGCACAACAAGGCTTTTTTCAGACTTCTTGTGTCCTTGTGTGCTGTTGCAGTGTCTGTCATTGGATTATGCCAGTTTGATTATACAATTCAGCTCAGAACAAACTGCAAGTTGCAAAATACCATTATTTGGCTTTTTTTTTTTTTTTTAAAAGGCATCTCCTCGAACTCATGTTAGTAGTATGGAATTCAGAGGTGTGGCAATGCTGCCTGTATAGCTCAAGAAGAGCAACAGGAAATGATTACTTATGGAGTTAGGGGAGAGGTTATTAATACATTTTACTTGTGCCATCAATATGAATTATGGATGTGGGTAATTATTCTTTTATGCAATTTCTCCCATTGTTCAATTTTATATTACATGTTTTGTGTCTTTCAACATTTTGGGATCATGATGGATCCCAAAATGCTGTCCCATGTTGTTAGTGTGCTTTGTAGATCCAAAAATGAATAAATATTAAGAATCCACGTGTCCTACCTGTCGAGTACTTCATTACGGCGGTTGAAGATCTCAGGTTTAGCGTAATGGTCAGCTCCAATCAGCTGGTCAGCAAAGGACTGCAGAGCAGCAATCTTCTCCTCCTGTACAGCAGGGCAACATTTAATCATTTATAGAACACAACTACTGATTAATTTCAAACGTTTTCGTTGAGCAGTGAAACATCCTATTAACCTGCACATTAATGGCCTTGTCAAAGTCTTCATGTTTCTTGATGAGGGCCTCCACACTGTCCAGGGAGTCACCCTTGTCATCACTGGCGAGGAAGGCTTCACGAGCTGCCATCCAGTTCTCAGCCTGCTCACAGTCCCTATTAAAGAGCTGCAAGGAGACAACAGCCAGTCAGTGGAGGGGCAATAACAGCTGTTGGTGATAGCATAATAACCATTTCTAACTGGAAATGTTATGGCTTAACACTTCTATACCTGGAGCTCAAGGCACTGATCCAACATCATGCGACGCTGCACCCAGGCCTTCTCCAGGTCAGCACGCTCACGGTCTAGAGCCTCAAGTTTCTGCTGTATCTCAGGGCTAGCATAGTGGCCTCGCACCAGCAACTGCTGACCAAACTGTTCAAATGCTTGGAATGTACCAGCACGAGCATCGATCTCTGTGCGGTGTTCCTGGAAAAATGAGGGGGGGGGACATTGATGGTGAGTGTTTGACAGGCAAAAACCTGCCTGGACATCTGCCAACTGAATGAATTCAATACTTGGTGTCTTTCCAGAAGGGCCTCAGCTCCAGTCACATCTTTGGCCAGCTCCTCAGAGGATACCAGCCCTCGGATGCCATTAATCCAGGACATCAGATCTCTGTGAACAGATGAGAAGTTATAGCCAAAAAATACCACATATATCTTAACTGCATCTCTTAATTTCTTTACAAAAAAACTGTACCCTATTTTCAATCTAGTTCATGCCCCTAACAATAAATTTGACCAAATGGCATTCCATAGCTCTTCTCTCCGCACCTGAAGTCAGAGAGGAAGCGCTGCAGGTCGTGTGAGTTGCCAAGCTTGTCTTTGCGCTGGTCAGCACGTCCCACGAGGCTGCTCCAGGCAGTGTTCAGCTCAGTGCATTTCTCCTGGATGTCATCCACTGCCTCAGGGTGAGACTGGATCAGGCGCTCCGCTGTCTCCCCAAGAGAGTTCACCTGGGCAGGGGAGTCAGAAAAATATAGTGAATCTAATGATCTAATGATAAACAATGGTTTAGAAAAACCACATTTTCACGCGGGGTTGGTTGTAATCTCATATAAATGACAAAACGACAATCTGACCTTATCACCCAGGGCTGCAAGGTCTCTCTCAAAGCCTTCATGTTTACGCTGAAGAGCCTGGACACTGGCCAAGTCATGGCCATAGTTGTCAGTGTTGAGTGCCTGGTTCTTCTCTTCTATCCATTCTTTGGTTTCATCAGCATCCCTGAGGATGACACAAACACAACTTTGTTCAAATGGGAAAGGGAATTTGTGTATGTTCAAACATCTGGGAGGGATTTTGTGTGCAACTAAACAGTGAAAAGAATTGAGATTTTTACCCTCTCTCAATGTTTCCATGTAATTAGAGAAACTGTTTTATATGAAATTCAGTTGTTCTGCTTAAGGTTTCTATGCCAGTTTCAATAATTACTAATCAGTATAAAAGGTTTCCACTTCGAATGTTTAAGAGTAAAAGTGCCTTTAAAAACCATTAATACTTGAATTACTTTTATTTGATCATGTTAATGATATAGGAATCTTCTAGGCATCTTGCAAAACTGTAGATAACTAAAAGGTAACTAGATGTAAAGTAAATCTCTTTATTCCTCTAAGCAGCAACTACCACAAAGCAGGCCACCATTTGCTGATTTGATAAGAACTGGGTTTATTAGTTTATACACCATCTATTTTATACATACATAGGGGTATGGTGCTCTTCTCTACTCTCCTACTGTTGACATTTTGTCTTTGCTTTAACCATTACCCCCATAATCGGTATGAACTGTCTTCACATTCATTTCATGCTGATATTGTGCTCACGTTAGTCATGTTGTTTCTTGTTGGGAGGTGAAATTTTGTTTTCCTTTACTCTAGCCAATTAGCAGCGAGAGAAGTAACTGTCCTGCACACACAAGTTTCAGTTAACTTAATGTCTGTCATAATGATTGAAAAAGAGTCATACATGCCACTCTGTCGTTTTGATGAGCTCTAACAAATGTGTTCAATGCATTTCCTTCCTAATAAAACATCTACAAAGCCCACTGTTCATCTCCATATTTGCGAGCTAGCAGTTTTCTTCTTCACTGCATTTGTTGGTGCATTGCTGCATATTTAAGGATATTGCACATGCACATGTTTCTCGTGCAAACATAGTGGGGACCCTCTTTTGGAAAAGCAATAGTTTCGGATGAAAGGGAAAAGTGCCCACAAATACGTGACACGACTATGATTGTGATGAGGAAATTACTTCTGTGCAGATGTACTTTATACAGAATTTTTCAAGACAACAGGTAAACAATGAGGGAGTCTTCAGTTGGTATGAAGTGGAGAACAAGGAAAATTACCAAAAAAAGTTGTTTTTCTCTGCCACTGAGGTAAATAAAGACACTATTTGAGAATGTATGGTGTGACAATGCCCATTCTTAATCTTGCCTAAAAACTCTGATTCATCATTGTTTGTCAAGAGGCCAGAAATAGCTGCCAAAGAGAACAGCACACATATTCGACCACAAAAAATTGGGGTTATGGTGATAATTCAGAGTTCTGGAACCACGCTGTTCTCTAACAACCACGGTTAACCAGAGACTTAGAGACTAACATAGACTTGCTAAAAATACTTGGAATCCAAACTCTCTCCCACTACAAGTCAGGTTATCCATAGCCAACTTTGTTATATGACATGACATATGACATCATACAAAGGTATGTTTGAACTGGATGTTCTTGATTGTCATTGCTGTTGCAGTTCTCATTTCACCCCAGCTTCATCCTGACTCCACCATTCTTACCCAAGTTTGAATTGGTTCTGGTAACTGTCCAATATGATAGTGAGGTGTGAGCATAATGGTGTGTCTGAAAACCTGAAGGTGATGTCACAGACACCACATCTCTGTGGTTCGTACCTGTGGAATCGCTGCACCTCGTGGGCACTTCCCAGCATGTTGCTCCTTTCTTCAGCAAGCTGCTGCAGGGATCTCCAGTGATTATTCAGCTCCTGCACATGAAAGAATCAACATTGAATACCCTTCTACAGTCTTCATAGTTTCCTCAAGTTTGTGTGTTTAAATTTGCCATGATTGGCAGTACAGTATGTGAACTAAATGTGGGACATGTGAAGTAACTGAAATCATCAGCATTAAACAGCATCATAACATAATCTTAAAGTCTGTGTAAAGCAAATTGAGAGATTAGTTTTTAAACATAGTATACATGTTAGAAAATGGCTGCTAAGAACATGTGAAGAGACTGAACAATTTAGTAATGAACTGTGCTACACCATTAAACAGTTTTCCCCCACTTCTGAGTTACATTTTTGGGGGGCAGGGCTGAAATGATGGCTCAGTGACATACTGGACCGCCCTTAGCATGATTCCTCCCACAGCATTATATAAAGGAGCTTTGCTAAGGTAGGCCTGCTAGCACTAGCATTGTCTTGTTGGCAGCTGATGCACTCACACCTTCTGACTGTGAGCCCGTTTTCAACTCTCGTCAGCACCGTTGGCCCATGAGCTCCACAACACGTGGTAGTGACAGGAGAATCACAGCTGCTGACAAAACGACATTTGCGCTGGTGCTAGCAGGCCTTCGGCTAAAACTGGTCCATGTCATGGAGCCCTAGCATGCGCTGTTTAATCCTATTGGCGGTTGGGGGAGTGGGGGAGTCTTGCCGGCCGACAGGTTGATTGTACTTATTAAAACAGACAAATGAGGAGGGAGACAGAGTGAACAGCAGCCATCCATCTCACAGAGATTGTAGTGGGCAGGGTTTCAAGGCTTCCAAGCCTTCCTGGTTTTAGTGCCTTTAGTGGACACACCCCTCGCATTTAACGCATTTATTTTTCAGGATTTCGAAACCTAATTTTATATACTTGGCAATCTTAATAGTGAATCATTCAAATTTGGCTGGGTAGTTTGTTTTCTGTGGTATGATGAATTCAAAACATTTATTATTGGTTTACACAGACTTAAAGAGATCATGATCTCAGGTAAGGAGTGCCAAATTAAATATATTTAACTTGAAAATAATCATGCAATTACAATGTGTGCCAGACATGTGATAAATTGCAATGTGTTTGACGGACACAGACGATGCACAAACAAAGCTAGGTGGCTGATGGGGGTGAGATACAGGACTGGGTGCATGGTAAGAATATTACACAGTAGGAGGACAAAGAAAATAATGGCAAAATTCAGGATCTCAGATAAAATGCAGAGCACATAAACATATGGTATGGAAACAACCATTCATACTACAGTCAACAAAAGTAGATGATACCAAGACAAACAAATGAACAAAATGGATGACCACAAGACAAACAAATGCCATGGCTAACAAGATGAAACCAAAACAAAACTGAACACTCCCAGTTAGAGTCAGGTTTCACAGAAAAGGACATGGATCAAGCGACACCAAAAAGGAAACTATGACAATGGGGTTAGTTGTCTGATCACAATGCCGGACAGGGGAACGAGGGGAGCAGCAATTCATAATGAGGTTTGGCTAGACTAGTTAATCTTACCTTGATGGTATTAAAGTTAGCCGTTGTTTGAACAGCCAAGCGTACATTCTATAGTCAAAGGTAAACAAAACGTGGCAGAAAAAAGGGGGAGAGGGAGGAGGACAACAACAGTGAAACACCACACCAGTCAAGAGTGTTATGGAGACTTCCAGGGTTCAGCTTGGTCTTCTCCCAAGACCAAACAAGACATTACACCACTCAGGCATAGTAAGCACTGCAATCATGGCTTCAGTAAAGCCAGCCAACAAGCCCCAAACACTGAATTTTGATGAATCAAAAAAAAGCTTGTTAAATGATTGAGACATCTTCAGGCGTAATTTCAAATTCAAGGAATTTCAAAAAAGGCTTGAGGATGTTCCCAGGCTCCCCCATTGTCTCATCAATGTCTAATCATGATATAGGATAGGATATGTAACAATAACCCCATGCCAGTAAAATCTCATATTGGGCATGATTGCAGTAATTCAGAAATAACACACCAGAATCAAACATCAACCCAATGCTGAACAGTCATGCACAGTTACAGTATCAGATCAAGATTGACAGGCAGTCAAATCTTTGCAGTTGATGCATTTTGTATAAAAAGACATAAAACAACTGAATGTTTGAATGCATTTTCTGGAGATGGATTAGACAGTGTTAGATGAAGCTTACCTTCCATGGAGATGCAGTCTTTGAATCGGCTTCATCCTGTTCAAGAAATATGGCATGACGCTGTTAAGCATACATTTCATTGCTGTGACAGCTGAACTGTTACGTTTTGCTTGATATTTATGAGCGTTTATTAAAGAAATGATTACAACCTTGCCAGGAGCAGAACCAAGCAGCTCTTGTTGCTGCAAATGTAAAAAACACAATCTCCATCAAATTAAAGTTAAAGCATGGGGTGATGGCTCATACAGTTATACCAGGAGGATAGAACTCACCTGAGACTGTACCATGGGGGCCTCCTCAGCCATGAGACCTTCAGACTCCAGCTCAGATGCCACTTTGTTGATGTCCCTCAGCCGAGACTCATTGGCCTTAAGGTCCTGGACCAAACAAAAGAACAACATCACTTTCTGCGAGACAAGTTGTGAAAAACATCTCAACAAATAAACACAATAGCCAACATGAGATAGTCTCAAGTTCAGGCTATCCTAACTATACTATTATTACTAATCATACAGACCTGTCTTGATTACATCCTAAAAATCATAATTATGTTTTACATTTGCATTACATGGAGGTAATGAACTGGAACTAATTCAGATATTTTTCATGAGAGTCGATGGAGAGCCGATGTGAAATCAGAATACCCAGGTTCTGTTCCAAGACAGAACAAAAAACTTCACTCAAAGTTCCACTGACATTTCTAACTACGCAAATAACTAAATATGCAGCCATAGAACGTATCTCGTATTTAGATACCGTCTTTATTAAAACATGGAGGGAACCACACAACAAAGAAAAAAATTATCTAATTTTTATATATATATATATATTTTTTTTTTTATTTATTTTTTTTTTCTGTTGAACAGAATTTTCCATAAACTCTTGGACCATCATGAGCAAAGTGTCACAGCTCCACAAATGTGGCGAGTCCATGGGTGAGTTGAGGGGTCCTAGTTCAGACATCAGTCAAACAGACTGCGTCAGAAAACGCATTTAAACAAGAAAGGTCTCAACTTAGAATTGCACTTGGTGTAGTAGATACAAGTTTGTTGAAGAATTTCACTTAATTTTTTCAGGAAGAAATGAGAGATTGCACAGAGTTTCAGAGGCTAGTGGAACAGGGCCTAACCCGGATGACATAACTTTGGCTCTCTGTAGAAGTTTTTAAACGTGAGTGGACATTACCTTCTGGAAGTCATCAAACTTCTTCTGCAGGACCTCGACTTGCTCGAGGTCAGAACCGACTTCTTCATTAGTGAGGGCGCTCTCCTTCTCATTGATCCACTGCTGGAGTTCATTGGCCTCGCGGAACAGCATGAACTTCTTGCAGCTCTTCTCTAGCATGACCTTGCGTTTCTCTCCCAGCTCCAGTAGAGTACCATACCTTGAAAAATATGCAACCACAGAATCTAATCAAATCATCAGTCTTCAAAAGCTCATCATCCTTCTTACAATATGGCTAAATTTTTAACATTAAAAATTACTTTGATGGTGATGGAGTGTCTGCTCTTGAAAAAATAGTGATCATTACATTTCTGTGCAAAAAAAATGATGGTCCTCAAATTCCAGTTAATCGATTGATCGTGCAATTGACAACATTTTTTTGATAGACGATAGTTATTTAAGTAATTTATTAAACAAAGGTGAAGAATAGTTGCTGGTTCCAGATTCCTCAATGTGATGATATGTAACTCATGCTTTATATCATTGCATACTGGATATATGAATGAACACAGTTTAAAGATATCTTGGGTTCAGAGAAGCTGTGTGTCTGAAACGTTATACACAAAATGAGTAATCAAATTAATTAAAAATCAATTAATTATGAAAACAATTATTGGTAGGTTGGAGCCTTCAAACTGTCATTAAATTGACTTTTAATGCAGCACAAACTTTACTTCACTACCTCGTCAAACAGACAAACCTTTGGAAAACGCCCTGATAAACAGTATTCTACTGCAGGCTATGTATCTGTTACACAAGCTTCTCATTTCATGTTCTCAGAAAAAAGAGAATTATTTTCTTCCAGACAGATCATGAGCCAGCCTAAACACTGACATGAATGTTTGTTCATAAGATGGTTGTCCACACATGCCTCATTAGCAGGATAAGAGTATCCCTGTTTGATAGCGGACCTCCACCAACATGTTTATAGAATATCATACAACGCTTAATAAGCTTCAGGGATTAGTGCAACAGTCCACAGCAATGGCCACAAAAGTATGAGTGTGGTGAGTGCTTCAATCATTCTAACAATCAGTTACTGATTCAGCTTAGCAGGTAACTGATCAATCACATTTTTGATTATTTATTATTAAATAATCACAGCAGCACTTTGCAATGTTGGGGCAAAAGAAGACCGAGAGTTTGGGAGAAAAAAAAAAAAAAATCAGACAACTGGCTGGACATTTTACACACATTGGACACATCAGTCTGCATCTAGTTGAACTGAGACCTAAGAACTTTTCTTTTATTGTGGACTGGATCTCTCGCTTTTGTACACGTGTGGGCTCCTTACTTTTTAATTGATTAGCAATCTCATTTCTTTTGTATACTATATTTTGTAATCTACTCATGTGACCCTGAAATGCTTTCAAGATAATGCCAATAAAAGTCTGTGTTGCTGGTTTTCTCTTATCAATAGTTACAATTAGACACGGTTTGGCTTTGGCTAACCGATGTCCTACAGGAAACCCTGAGAATTCATCATGCATCAACACGTATAGGATTTGTCTATATGTCTATCTATATGTTAAACAAAATGTCCTTGGTCAATGTATAACCCTGCAGATTTCAATCATGAAACCTTGAGCAATAAGATAGCAAATGTAAAAATGATCAAAGCCCGATGTGTGCAGAACAAAATGGCTTATGACATGACAGAAAATCAGAACTTAACATCCCTACGCAAGCCTGGGATGATAAGGATGTGGAAGGTGTGCAACAAACATACTTCTATCCCAGTACTGAATAGAAGACAACGGCAGCAGACACAGTGTCACACAACATGAGGGTTTTTGGGGCTTGGAGGAATGTAAAACTGCTGATGATATTTAGTGATATCACGATCACAAGAACACGCAGAGGGACACGGATTCCTACTCACAGCTCTTCCACCTGCTTCATGCGCACAGACACACTGCAGGTCTCCTTGGTGACAAGCCTGCTCAGTGGCAAGGCAAGGCGAACACACAGCAAGACAAGATTAAGTTGTTAAGTATAGTAACAGCAGAAGAGACAGAAAGACGCCAGGGGCAAGGTCAGTAGTGTTAAAAAACTGAGCAGAAAAATGTAATTCCAGAGAGGGGGTAAAGAGCAGAGAAAACACTCAAGAGGAGCAGTTAAACAAATATAGTAGGAAAGGAGAAATGAGTAAGTTAACTACATTCTGCTGCAAAACTGAAGAAGTTATGGTGTGGGTTTCTTACTGATTCTCAACTTGGTCTTGGCGCAATGCAATGCTGCCATGTTCATCCAGCAGGTTTTCCCTGGAGGAGGACTGGGTGGGGTCAAGCTTCTTCACATAAGCAGCAGGAACAAAGCCCTGGCGATCATTCACTTCCACCTTCCACCAATCCTGTAGCAGGGGAGGGCAAGGAATATAAGTGATGTTGATATTTTGCATTATATTTTATGTTGATATATTTTCTGATGCATTTTCCAACAAATCCCATGAGGTCTAGACGAGTACCCAAAGCGCACCATGAATACACACACTGTAGTTTACTCTGCAACAGTATAATCGTAACAATATTAAACTTTATCTATATAGCGCCTTTAAAAAAACAAAAACTTAGTTACAACGAAACAAAAGCGACAAAACACAACAGAGTTTAAAAGAAAAACACTTTCATATGTAATGAAGGCAGTTAATCAGAAATTCTAAATTCTGGCTTAATTTGTTACATGGAAAAATTTTTTAAATAATTCAAAATATCTAGAAAGAGTCAAAAAAGAATCTATTGGCATCAAATATACCAAATGACTAGCAGTCATAGATGAGAGTGAACATGGAGGCCACTTAAAACTGACTGCCATACAGTATAACACACAGAACTGCACAGAATCATTATCTTTAATCTATTAAAACAGCTACTTGTTCAAGGTTGACAATTAATAGATTACTGATCACTACTGTTTGAAGTCCTGTTCATGCAGTCAGACTGTGTGTTGTAAACTGAGCTGCTTGTGTCTGTACCTTGTTAGTGCTGTTGAGCAGGGTGAGGATGTCCCCCTTCTTCATGGTAACTTCACGGGGACTCTTCTCCTGGTAGTCATACAAGGCCAGGACCAACTCCTTTCCAGTCTCATCATCAGTTGGTGCCACTTGTTGCTGTTCAGTTAAACAAACATTTGAGTCATTGATTTGAGCTCTTTGCTTAAACTTGAGAAAGTCTGAATTCAATTATTGTTATGCAAGTCACTTTTTCATCCATTCTCACCACAATGGGTACAATAGGTTTACAATAAGTAATGTATTATATACTGTATGTCACTATCACTGTATGTATATAATTAGTACATAATTAGGTTGATGTACCATTATCATTATGTGTGTAATTCAACTAAATGTCTCATACAGGTTTTTAAACCATTTTCAACAAAAAATGTCCTCGTCATTAGAGAGATTTGAAAACATGACAACATAATGTGCAGTTATTAGTGCTGGGATATGGCAAAAAATATCATCACAATGAAAATTTCACATCAGTCGATACTGATGATTAACATGATAAATATCAGTCATCATTTCTTTCGAGTTTAGGGTGATTTTTGCTCCTATGAATCCGGACAGTTTACTGTGGGTTTAAAACTATTCTTTATTGTCAGAGCACAAAGCTCTAGACTAACTTTTTTCACTATACCTTCTGCTGGTGTATTGATGGTTTAACACTATGTCGCACATTTGCTCTATTTCTAACAAGAAAGATTATATTGCACACACTGCAGCTAAAACAAGAGTAGTGTCTCCAATTGGCAAGAGCGCTTTTCAACAAAACTGCTGACAAAACTTTCCCCACTGTAACTGTTCTGATCTCCATTCAGTTTTATTCAAGTATTTTTCAAAGGATTAAGTAAAAAACATCTTTTATTTTTAAGATATTCCAGTAATTAAATTTCTGAGTGCCAAACTCAAGTACTTCAATCTCCTTGTGCAAATGCTGCTTACATATGTCAATTGTAATGTAAATTGAGCATCTTTCAAAAAACGGAGGATTGGACTTTACCCTGCAGGACTGGGCTTGTTCCTTCAGGGCCTGGATGCTGCTGCCGTAAGCAGTCAAGTCAGACATTAGAGCCTCGTGCTTCTTCAGCAGAGCCTGCGGAAGACAAACTATTCAGCACACTGCATTTGTCACAAAGGCACATAAACAAGAATCTTGTGCAGGTATGTAAACAATCAAAGCAGATGGAAGCTCGATCAAAAACGCTATAAACTTTATGTTAAAATAGCAAGCAGATGACAAACTGATGTCCATGTCCATGTCCATGTCCATGTCACAACAAATGTTATCTCAAGACGCTTTCCATAAAGAGCAGGTCTAGACCAAACTCTGATTCTTGAATCTTAATGCCTCTTAATTTAAGAAACCCCACACGAGCAAGCATGGATGTTAAAAGCCTTCCTTTCATGTACCTCAGCAGAGTCCTCATCTTTGCCATAGTCTGGGCTTCCCACGATGGGCTCCTTCTCCCTCATCCAAGACTCTGCCTCATTAGCATCAGCAAAGTACTGCTGGGCCTGCAGAGAGTCCTCCAGATCCTGTCTCCTCTGGGAGGCCTTACCCTTCAGCGTATCCCAGCGTCCATGTAGCTCAGCCAGCTTAGTTTTCACATCCTCCCCAGCAAAGTGCCCTGGGAACACACATGAAAATGATGAGAAAACATTTCACTTATTTAAGGTCACAATCATCTCATATCATAGAAGATGCAAACAAATAGGTTTTGAATTGAAATGAATACCTTCCTCCACCATGGCCTCTCCTTTTTGGGTGACAGCCTTAATGCGAGGCTCATGACCAGTGATCTCAGCCTGCAGGGCCTGGTGCTTCTTCAGCAAGTTCTGGACACCAATCAGGTCTTTGCCTGGGGGAAGAACCAAGACAGACTTTTCAATAAATCATCTGAAATTTGAGTGTGTCGGGCTTCAGCTGAAACTGAAGCATCCTCCAAAGTTCACTGTCTATTTACAGTAACTGACCATTTGAAGGAGACCATCACCAACCATGCCCTTTCATTTCACAGTACTATATAATACAGGCCAGTAGTTGCTGACCGAGTTAAGTTTTACCTCTGTTAGTAGAGGCAGCGATGGGCTCTTTCTCTCGGATCCAAGTCTCCTCGTCCTCCACATCTCTGAACAACTGCTGGAGCCTGAGAGAGTCCGACAGTTTCTGTTTGCGTGCAGCCATGGGGTCGCGCAGAGCTTCGTAACGCACCACTAGGGCCTCCTGTTTTTTGCGGATGTTGTCAGCATCAAAATGCCCAGCCTCTTGGAACTGGCGAGCTTGGATTGTTATGCCATCAATGCGATCCTGAGAGAGAGAAATTCGTTCATTTGCCATTTGAGAAATTGGGGGGGGGGGTGTCTTATTACTCTGGGCGTTTTGGATGGTTAACCACACCTGCCATCATAGAGCTTGTCACCCTACTGATGTGCATGATGTAGAAATATCAGTGTGGTCTCCATTTTTCAAACATGCTGACCAGACAAAGTTCCAAGTAGGGTAAAAATGTTGCCACTATTAAACTTTAGTGGCATGGAGCAAATATCCAGTTGTTTCCCCTTCTTTAATTGTAAAAAAACCCCCACATCAATTGGTGTCAGGTATGCCTTCATGAATTATTCTTAGTGTTGGGTACCTGGTGAGCAGCCACGTCAGCCTCCAGCAGTGCATGTTTCTTCTGCAGGTTCTGGACACTAGTCAGGTCTTTTCCGTAGTCGTCTGAAGCCAGGTGGCCCTCAACCTCATACAGCCATAGCTCAATGTCCTCTACGTTCCTGTTGAACTGCTGCTGCTGGTTGGCCTCACGGAGCTTGATGCCTGAAATAAAAAAAATTGTCAGACACGAGAAATTGAATGTTTTATCCCATGAAGTGCATCACGACATTCTGACAAAAAAAACTAGTGTGTCTGAATGTTTTATCGCCTTCTCTTGCTTACTGTTACGCTCTACTCTCTAAAAAGTGATCTCAGTGACAATAATTGATTAAATACAGTTAATTGCTCTATCCATATACCCATATAGCACCTACTTTATCTTCACTTCAGTGAAAAACTGGTCAACCTTAGCAATCCTGCAGTCAGTACCTTTGAGCTCGGTGGCCTCCAGCAGTTTCTTCCACTGGGAGCCGACTTCCTCCATGCGGCCAGCCACCTCAGTGGAGGCATAATGCTTTCCATCCAGCAGCTCTTGGCCAGACTTCTGCAGGGCATCAATGCGGCTCTGATTCGCTGACAGCTCAGCTTCAAAAGCCTGGTGTTTCTGCACCTTACCCTGCAGGTTGGAGGGGTCCTGTTGTAGTGCAGAAAGTAGGGGCACAGAGGGTTGGAAAATGTGAAGACCGAAGACACTGCTCTGTACAAACACATTTCAAAATGGAGCACACATCAACCAGTCCTCAACTCTTTGATGAACTACCTTATAAGCCTCATCTGTGGCGGTCTTCATCTTCTCATTGATCCAGCTCTTGAGCTCATCAGAGTCCCTGAAAAACTGCTGCAGGTGGAAAGAGTCCTCCAGGGCAGCACGACGAGACTGAGCACGCTCGTGCAGGGCATTACGGCGGCTGAGCAGCTATAAATGTGCAAAAGAGAAGACACTGTATTGAGAGAAATCCTAAGAGACAATCCTGCCTGCTACTTAAGCTTTCACTGCTAAATTGGAGAACTTATTCAATTTAAAGGTAGTGGTGCAAGCAAACAGTGTTACTTACAGCATCTCTGCGGGTAGCCACGTCCTCTTTAGCATAGTGCTTGTTCTGAATTAGTTTGGTAGCAAACTCATCCAGGGCCTGGGGGTGTACAAGACAAAGAGATTCAAAGCGTACACTCTTTCAAAACTGCTCCAGAAACAATGTGTAAAATCTATCTGCAATTGTATAACTTCAATGCAGGAATGGTATTCTTGCTCAAAGACAGGAAGGCAGAATGTGACTTGTAAAAGTGGACAAACTGGAGTTACTTACAGTGATCTTCTCTTCCTGGGCACTAAGCGACTTCTCAAAGTCCTCATGTTTCTTCAGCAGTGCCTCTACACTGTCCAGGGAGTCACCAAGGTCTTCATTCAGGAGGAATGCCTATACAATGAACAACATTGAAAACTGGACACCTACCAATAAGCATCAAAGTAATTCCTGTATTTTTATTCTGCGTTTGTCGGTATTGGTGTCAGATGGTTTGTCAGGTCACCTCTTGTTTACTCATCCAGTTGTCAACTTGCTCAGTATCCCTATAGAAGAGCTGCAGGTCCATGCACTGCTCATACTGCTGCCTACGAACTTCCCACAATTCCAGCAGAGACTCCTTCTCTTCAGCAAGGATGCCCAGCTACACACACACACAACAGATGAATAACATGTTAAATGTTAAAATGTGGTACATGATGGTGTGCTGGTATAGATACAGTAAGGTAATAGCACACAAGAGAAATAAAGTACAATCTGGATGCTGTCATAGCCTTACCTTTTCCTTGACTTCCTCAGAGGCATAGTGTCCTGTATTAAGCAATGCTTGGCCAGCTTCATCAGTGGCTCTAAAACTGTCCTCATGGGCATCAATCTCTCCCTGGGAAACACGAAATAAAAACTTACCAACCTTCCATTGCTTCTTTTTATGTGGTTAATAAATGTTGAAATGTGTGAACTTTTATTTTTTATTTAGCTTTTAATAATGGACAAAGCATCATCAGTTCCAAGATGCTATGACCTGGAATATAATCTGAGCTTTTACCTTGTGCTCCTGGTGTCGGTCTAGCAGAGCTTCAGCTCCAGCCACATCATTGGCCAGTTCGTCAGCATTGATCAGGGCTTTCATCTCTGTCACCCAGCTGGTCAAATCCCTGAAGTCAGCAGTGAAACGCTGCAGCCTAAAACAGAGATCATAAGAGGGAAGGTGTGAGCAGACTTCTATGGAGAAATATTCTACAGAGTGGAAATCTGGTGCAGCCATATATGTGCTGTGTACTGTCACTGAGCCAATATCTGCGTGTGGAGAAGCACTTATTCTAAAAATAATAAGCAGCATATTTTCTGTATTGTACAATTTTACCGGTAGGAGTCGTTCAGGCGGGTGTGGCGCTCAGCTGCCAGAGTGCGAATCTGTTCCCAGTTGGTGATGAGTTCATCCTTCTTCAGATGGATCTGGGACGCATTTAGGGGATATGTCTGCTGCAGGCGCTCCGCATCACCACCCAGTGTGTTGACCTGATTGAAAGACGAGATAAAGTGGAGACAATAAAAAGTTAGAATATTGAGCTTTTTAGCTTCATAGCTGTTCTGTGTATACAGTATGTGGATATTCTGTAAAGCATCTTCTTGCCTTATCTTCCAGGGCAGCCAGGTCTCTCTCCAGACCCTCGTGTTTGCGAAGCAGAGCCTGCACACTGGCCAGGTCACGACCAAAGTCATCAGAGGCCATCAGCTGCTCCTTCTCCTTGATCCAACTGATTGTCTCATCCACATCCCTATTGTTGGAAATCAAACATGCAAGTTTATATTCACAGTTTTTTCACCTACAAGCCACTAGTGAAGGAACAGACACCACCGTCACTTCAACAGCACTAGCGTCAATTTACCTTCTAATTTTGTCTCCAAATGCTCTTGTACAGTTTCTATTTTGTATTCTACTTTAATATAACTCTTAGTATTTATCTTTTACTTCCTATACCTATTTTTGTCATGGTTCTGCTGCAACAACCAATTTCCCTGCTGGGGATCAAAATTATCTCACCTTCTCACACGATAGTATCAGTAAAATCCACATTTTAACAGAAATATATCAAATACAATCAACATACACAATGAGCAAAGGCACATGTTGCTCCGATGTCATTTACCTGTTGAAGCGCTGCACCTCAGCAGCCCCAAACAGCTTGCCCTGCCTCTGCTGGGCCAGGCCCTTTAGGCGTTGCCAGGCTGTGTTGACCTCATCTTGCTTGCGAACTATGAGCTCAGCCTCAGGATGAGCCTCCTGTATCAGCTTGGCTGCCAGCTGGTTCACTTCATTCACACGTTCCTCATGGGCAGCCAGGTCTGTCTGGAACTCCTCAAACTTCTTCTGCAGGACCTCCACATGCTCCAGGTCCTGGCCCAGCTCCTCAGAGGTGGCCATGGCCTCCTACAGAGGGAAGTGGATGAACAACACTGAAGCTAATGACGTGCTTTTATTGGAACACTTCACTCAAACCTATAGAAACCTATACTCACTACTACTAATTATTCACAAGGTTAAAATAAGGTAATATCTAATCACAAAGTCAAGTTGTTTGAGGAGGCACAATGCCATCAGCTGGTATTTGTAACAACAGGCTCCATTTTATTTTTCCCCTTCTACTACCAACTGGACAGGACAGCCTCAAAATTTGGTCAGCTTAGTGACTGGTGAAGGAAAAGTTTCCATCTTGGCATTTTGTTAACAGACAAAATTAGCCTCATTTGATTCTCATTTCAAATTAATCAGTACAATTAGCCTCAGGCAAGCCTTCCTTTAATTAAATGAGGACAGCGCTTTTTTTGTTTCAGGTTTTTGTTAGGACAGCTGAAGAGCAAATACAGAAATAGTGTTTTCTTTATTCTGCCAAATATCTAGAACAAACTGAAAGACTTGACTGGAAACTCCCTCAACACATAAATATATGAGACACTTGTTCATTTCAATAGCAGGAATTTTCACATAAGCCCATTTACTTTTGTATAATTTTGTCGATGAAAATCTGACCTTGTCACTGATCCAGTCCAGGGCATCTTCACACTCACGCAGGTACTGGACCAGTTTCTGAGCCTGCAGAAGACGCATGCCCTTCTCCTTGGTCTTCTGCAGCAGGAGGTCCCATAGGCGATGCAGCTCCTCAAGACGGGTCTAAAAAGGAAAGAGGTGGTTGGAGGAAATATGAAAATATGGCTATGAAAAGACAAGAGGGAAAATGTCCCCACTCCAGCATAAGACATGATATCATTGTAGGTCTTTCCTCTATATCTAAAAAGAAAGTCATTGAATCTGTATCGAAAAACAGACAAGTGAGTCCTGGAGTTTTAAAAGATAAAAATACCATCAAAATAAACACCATTCCTTTGTGAAATGGCCCATATGAATTCAATAACTGTCGGCCTATTTCCTAACAACAGATATAAAAGAAATAGCTTGTTGTGAGGAGATGGATCTGGAAATTTCACAGCACTCAAGAGTCACATCATGCACAGCAGCTTAACACCTACTTGTATATACTCAGCCATATTGACACTTGTAACTATGGGTCTCTGTTGTGTCCGGTAAGGCGTGTAGGACTGAATCATATGGGGCCGGTTAATGATGGACAGGATATTCAGCACTCTAGGCACTCTAATATGCCCATATCCTCATAATAAGATAAGAGACTTTATTGATCCCCCATCGGTGGAAATTTGCAATCCTTACTCGAATGGTCTCAGAGGCAAAGTGGCCCTCGCTGACCATAAGGTTGCCAGTCTCGTCCAGTTTGATAATAGCTCCAGCGTTGGCCTGGACCTCAGCTTCAAAGGCCTGATGTTTCTGCAGCTTACCCTGTGCAGTAGACATATGATATACAAAATACTTAACAGCTGCTTCAAAAATATAAATGAGCAAAGGCTTATCTAAACTGTGAGGTAAGAATTCTGGGGTTAACAGGTGAATAGCATTCAAATACAGTAGAAAAAAATAAACATACAACCAGATTGACAAACCTGCAGGTTGGAGGGGTCCTTGTAGTTTTCATCAGAGGCTATTTGCAACTTCTCCTGGATCCACTTCTCCAACTCATCTGCGTCACGGCGGAAGAACTGAAAGCGGTAAGAGTCCTCCAGCTTCTGCCGGCGCATAATAGACAGGTCCTTGAAACGCCGGTAGCGGTCCAGCACCTGCTGCCGGCGCTCCTGGATGTCTTCGGCTGTCTCCAGCACTTTGACCCCTGTGGTGTCCATTTTCTGGAAACACAACACAAATAAGGTGCATAAGTAAGTTTTAAGCATGCAGCACAATGCTTAATTGTTTTCAGCTAAAGTGGTTCAAACACTGGTTTAAACTCTGTGCAGTAAATCTGTAATAAGTATGAATTTATTTGGGTGACATTTTAACATTGTACTTGTTCAGACCACCCAAATATTGACATTGTACGGAGAAAAACTTCAGACAAGCCATCTAGCCTATACAGTAAGATAGCTCCTCTTCCTGTGTCCATTTGTAAAGGTTTGTGCATAATTCATGACACCCAAAAAGGACTACTACAGCTTTGTGGGCTCCTCAAAGTTACACTCAATCCTCACTTTTTATAGTATTAAGATTATAGATACCATACAATGCATAGATGCTACCAAGCTGCAGATAATCTCACACAATAATGCTCATTCTGCCATTTTTATCTTCCCTGATAGTCACTCTAAACTCAAGAACAAAGAAGAGAAAAGGGGATTACATGTGTCTCCAGGACCCTTAACTTTTACAACTTCTCTTTTAACAGAAACTTGGCTTGAAACTGTGACACAGGATATAAAGACAACAACCCCCCCTCTCAAGCTGAGCAACCAAGAGGCCAGCAGCTGAAATAGTAAAATGCCAAAGAGGGAGGGGGCGGAAATTCCACACGCATGCGAACAGTAACCAGGCTTCACTACACAATGAGATCACTGCAGTCAGCTTCTCTGTCCACTGGGCCTCTGGCCCCATGGCCAGTGTAAACTGGCAATCTTGTTTCTCTTGAACAAGCATCCACACAGGTTTCATTTCTAGGAAATCAGGCATCAATAGAGCATGGGTCGAACAGTCAAAAGAGCTGAGATGAAACTATTCAGAAATTCAAAATAAAAGCAATAATCTGTGTGAAACTTATTATGCTGTCATTTACAGCCGTTTTACCCTGTGCTGCCCATCAACAAACAGACACAAGGGGGAGAGAGATATTGATCTGTCTAGCTAAACCAAGGTCAACCAGACCCTAAGCACAACAGCTGATGTCCAAGCTGAATGCCAGGAGAGGATATGGGTGTGTGTGTGTGTGTGTGTGGGTGGGTCAAGCCTAAATGTAGATAAACGTCACAGGTTTTTGTTGATGTTGCAGACAGCGAGACAAAAAGCAATGGATAGATGTGAGACAGTCTCCTGGTCCATGTGTACACTCAATGGGAGGATTAGTGGAGTCAGCAGTGCAGGGCTTTTTAACCAGAGCCAGCGGGCAGAGATACTTTGGTCCCCAGAGGCACCATTAGCTTTACAGACAAGCAGGCATAGAGTGAACCCACACATACACAAACACACTACAGTGTAGTGCACTGAATTTACTGTAAGCTGATTAGTGGAATCACCATAGTGATTGCAAAAGTGACCGTCCATAATGTTAGACAGCGACCTTCCCCCATCTCATAATTCGCCCCAGTTCACAGAAAGCTCACATCATCTTAGGGACTGAACTGACCTCAGCCTCATTCCGCCATGATACATACACATGTATATACCGCATTGCAGCAGGTAGTAACATTATATTTCTTATAATATTTTATCATTTATCCTACACAGTTAGTTACTAAGCATATTATTTTTTTCTTACTGCATATAAAATGGCTGGCAGGATGCAACTGTTTATAGTGTTGGAAATAAATGAAGATTTATAATTCACAAAAACGACAATTATGTCTATGTCTTATTTTTTTAGTGAAATACAAGTCACGCATCATGTTAAAGGAGACAGTGTCCATTGTGTCAGCATGGATGAGCAGGCTTGTACTAGTAGTTTGGTAAGTTACTTTTTACAATTCAGGCAAGTTATTGTGCGTCATGTTAGTGCTATAAAAGAGCTGTAAAGAAACACTTTCAAGCAGAAAAAGCTGATGGCACAGGGATCTTTACATTCTGGCACCCCATATTAACAGCCTTCAGCCTTGCAGTGTTTTTCCTTTTTATATGTTTATAAAGGAGAGAGAACATTATTTGGCAAAGCACTGTGCAATTACTGCCAGGACAGTCCAGTTTCTACCTTTTCTTATCATATTAGATGTTATTTACATCAATTATTTTCATTTTCAATTTCCTTAAATGCTGCTTAAATATCATTTTTTGTTATATTCATAATAGGATGTTGTTATCTGTTATCTCTTGCCGTCTATGTACAGCTATTTAGTCTACATTTATGATGTCATATGCGTCTGGCGGATACTGCCTATGTGGTCACAAAGTGACACATATGTAAATTAATGTGAAATTCACATCACAAAACACAAGACATTCAATGCTATCTTGTGTGACTGGTGTAAAAATTGCAATGACACAGCAAATTTTACAACCACGTGACATGTTATGTTGAACTCAATACACACCCTTTAAGAGTTCTAGTTAGCTTATGAGATGAGAAATAAAAGGGTAAAAAAAACATTTCAATATAAAGCGTTGTATTAATCAGAGTTTAGAATTTACTGACATGAATTAAATAATTCTGAAAAATAAAATTGGAGCAAAGTTGCTTGAAGTTCCCCGACGCCCCCAAATACAGCCGTGCAATTGCTGATAGCACTACCCCCCATATTGTATCTGCAGATAACAGCTTTTCCCCTTTTCATCTCATTCCTGCTCTGTCAAGCAAACACCCAGACTCACTGATCAGCCAGCAGTACTGTTAGTTTCAATTCCACTGAGTGCACAGAACCCTTACTTTCTTTCATTTATTTGTATATATGTAACTGATATATATATATTTACATACATATTCAAAATGTAATGCTAGATGGAAACTTCAGACTATGCAAGCTGCATGTAACTTCGAAAGTCATCACCGTTCCAAAGTCCAATCATTCACTTTTACAGGGACGGAAACAGCAAATTCGAAGCTATGTTGATTATGATTATGAAAATACTGAATAGGTTGAGAGTCCACCTTTTATCACTTCTCTGCTACAAATCAGGCATTTCTCCAATGCACAGATATATAAATTTAGAGTCACTGCCCTGTGCTGCCTTTAAGTGTTGACAAAAAACTTGCTCTACCAGGAGACAAAGCACAGTAGCAGGTGGGTAGATAAATGGAGGGCATTGGTTATTGATTCACCCATTTAAAATGACTGCCCACATACTATTGGACTTATCTGAATTATTCATCAATAAGCCTTTACCAAGGCCTATGCATGCTTCAGGATAGTAACAAAAATCTAAACCATTTCAAGTGTAAGCAGCAAATAGCTACACTGATTAGAAATGACACGTTTGTTAAAGATATTCTGAATTAAACTACAGCTCAGTGCTAGTTTAATGGGGTTAAAGGAGGTCACTTTGATAGACCTAGCTGTTGATGAAGACAAAAGTAGGTGGAATTCACGAGGTTACTCTGACATTAGACTATGTATAAGAGAATACAGCATATTTCCAGTAGATTAATAGATTGCATTGACCTTCCCTGAATCTGCTGTTATCATCAGGTCCGCAGATGTATGGATGAAGTCCTTCACTCACCAACTCCCAGTTACTCCCAGCCATCTGTTATAAATAGAGGTCGCACTGACGCCATACTGGGAGGATGGAAACTAATGGAATTTGCAGGAAATGGGAGAGTCTCACGAGATTGGGGCGAACCTATTTCCCTACTGAGGAACACAGAGAAAAGGATGTCTATCTTTACTTCTTCCTTAAACTGAACTTTGTACAACCTGCAGTGGGTTGTCATTCTCTTTGCTTTACTACATGGCCAGCAAGAAAAACACTTTACTGAGGAATGACTTATAGAAACACCAGAAGAAGTCATGTAGGTCAATATGAGCTGTACAAGTTCACAATAAGTGCAAACAGCTACACTGGGAATTTGAAGCGATCATTTAGCAAGTCTGTAGCCTTTAGCAACCTACCAAGTGTTAAAGATAATCTATATGTGATACTAAATTTATATAAATGAAATCTACGATAAAATAAAAATGTACAACAACAATAATTACAGCAGTAGCCCGAGCAAACCCAATCAATCAATATTTGCCCTCACTGACAAAAGCCAGCAGAAGCTCCAAGCTCCGTTTAGGCTAATTACTGCCCGGCATCAAGAAATGTTCAAACCAACTCAGTGTTTTCGGTAGGACTGAACTTGTGATATAGGTTCACCGATACCTTGGTCAATCTTATTCTAAAAAAGGTAAGATCACTCCTCATTTTCATGCAAAAAGAAATATCACACCAACAAAAAGCATGCAGTAAAAATCAACTAATGTCTATTTTCGCCACACCAAGTGTATGAGAATGGACTTATCCACCAATAAGTCAGGATAGTCCTGGTTCCGTATAAATCAAGGCCAAGACAAACACAGACAAGCACATGCACAAATTCAGAACACTGGCTGCTTACCAAATCCTCATGACATTCAAATTAAATGAAATATTACATTTTCATACCGACAGATCAGAGTTGATAGATTGTCGGGATGAAAATAAGACAACCATTGCAGAAACAAAGTGATACACACATCAGACTTTTTTAGTCAGGATCCTCAGGTTTTCTTGTATGTTGGCTGATCAGACGGCTACATCTGTGGCAAAGTCATAATCTGCAGCTTGTGACCATCTGTAGTACACTCCTTAACGGTCTGATAGTGAGTGAAGAAGCAGTCTCTTCTACTACGCAGCACAGACGCATTGCACCTGCAGTGACAACGCTTTACCAAAGAGCAAGCCAAGATGTAGCCCAGCCTATGCGTCTCTCTCTCTCTCTCTCTCTCTCTGCTCTGTAACTCCTACCCCTCCCTGCAGCTCTCTCCCAACCCTTTACGCAGCAAAACAACATTACCACTTCTCTACGCTTCTCTCGAATCTTCTTTCCTAGACAAACCAAGAGACACAAAAGAACACACAAATAGACAGAGGCGCACATGGACAAAAACATGGATGTTACCTTGAGTTTGGGTTTAGTAAAGGTCGACATAGTGAATCTGTGTAGGGCATAACATTAATCGCACAAACAATGAGAAGCAATCAACAGTGATTATGCAGGAAGCATGATGTGCTCACAGGAAGCATGTTTCAGCAGTCAATGCAATCAAGACTCATTGTACATTTTAGATGGAAACATCCTGAGTCTTCCCTACGAAACAGTCTCAAAATGACTGGAAAGTAGTTCATGCCAGGAGCAGAATGACAATGAGTGAGCAGGCTGTACTGGATGTGCAGGCCAAACACCAAAGCTGACAGCTCTGGAGAGAGCGAGGTCTATTTTCTATTTGGGTCGCGCTTATCCTACAGATATAATAAAATTAGACAATTCATTTGATGTACAGGTTCAGAGGGAGTTTAGAAAAGAGAAATCTGAAGGTTTTAATTGATTGTAGAACAGGCCTTGGCATAGAGTGTTTAAATGCTATAAGATATCAATATTACTCAACCGCAGATGACTGCAGAGCTGATCATGCAGAAACGACTGACCCCACCCTATCTGAATGACTTTCTAACATCACTATAACATATGTAGTGCACTGTACTAGATGTTGTGCTTGGTCTATTTTGAAACCAGCCAGTGTCTGTAATGCGTTTCACAGTAACGATAGGCATTACAGACACTGGCTGGAACCACAGCTAATCATTGTGCATTTCCTGTTGCCCGCGTCCAGGAATTCAGCCAAATAATAGATGAGCAATATCTATTGAAAAAATAAACAATGTGAAAGGGAAAAAAATGCATGGTCAACAGCATTGTTACAATGAGCCCAGGTTTAACTGTGTAGACATGTAGACATACATTCAAGTGATGACTGTAATACAACCCAATTGAAGGCAGCATGGAGGTACATAATTTACCCTGGGAATATCTGGTAAGTATTTTAGGCAGCACAACTCAAAGAGCTGTCCCATTTTGCTTCCATGTTTCTGAATCACAGCAACATTAGGTCAGGCTGCAGAACTTATACTGTGCAGATGTCTAGCAGAGGGTGGCAGTGCAGCTAAAACACTATACCTGTAATTCTTCTCTTTTGAGGGTCTGACAGATGGACAGACATCCTTTATCATGTAGGAGTTAATCAATGACACATGAATCATGTGTGATTTTGTCCTATCAAATGTCAGATTGTGCCCATGCAATTTCATGCTAATGGTTTATAATTAATTAATGTCCTTGTCAATAAAACTCTACAATTCCCTGCTTTCACATTCGGCTTCTTCGTCATTGTTGTGTGAGTGTGTGTGTGAATGAGTGAATGAGAGGCCAATCGTAAAGCGCTTTGTCCATTAAAGTAGAAAAGTGCTATACAAGTGCAGTCCAATTACCAGGGCCCAGGCCTACAAGACACGTAGACTATATTCATAAAAGAGGCTTACATACAAGTTTCCAAATGCTCTTTCTAAAATAAATTGTATAACCACCATATGAGTAGCACTTAGCGTAGCTAATTAGAATTATAAGAATTATGCCTCCTTTCTGACCATTAACATTTAACAGATTCAAACCATTGGAACCCTGGCTTAGAATGTCACTGTTTGCTGTCACGAGGGTCTCAGAAGTTACTAAAGTACTCCTTTAATTTCCCTGGTGCTTAATCACTATCTCTCATAGGCTGTACACTGCAGACTTCTATTTGAATTCCTCTTACGTAGCTGGTATGTGAAGAACTTGGCACCATCCTGACGAAGCCAGTTGCAGAGGTGTGAGATAGCTGCTTAGTCCAGCTGTTTTAACAGTCATCAACAGTATTTATCCAAACTAGACACTTACTTTTAGTTAAACTACATTCCGTAATTCTCATGGGTTCTTCCTCATAACATATTTCATGCAATGCTTTTGACAATTGAATTAATCAAAACTATGTCACAAATTGTTGTCGTATTTGAGAATACCCGTCCACCAGAGAGCACCTCTCGCTAACTTACTGACTGGGACGCTGTGCACATTTAAATAAATGCAAGGTAATAGGAGGACTGACAGATGGGGCCATATGTCCAAAGGTATTCAGCTGCACTGGGCGGCTCCCTTAAAGCTGTGGCCGACATGCTAACGTAGCTAGCCACATAACCTTGTCATTCTTAATCCAGTGGCATTTGATTCATCGAGTCAAAACACACACTTGTACAAACTGAATGGACACCTAACGTTAATCAGCATCACTTCAGTGAATATTGCAGAAGGGCCTGGATCTTACTTAGTGCAAATGTACGTTGTAAATGAGTTAGCGTTAGCGTTAGCTAGCGGATGGACTCACTAGCAGATAGCAGCTCATGAGTAACCCCTGTCCAGGTTCGCTAACGTGAAAATTTCAGCTTAATAGGGAATATCATAAGGTGACACATTCAAGATGGAAAACATAGCAGGTCGCTATGTTATATTCGTAGACTTCTGAATATCTAAATCAACCATTTTGTTGGGATGCAACGCAGGTTGGTGGGTATCAATGCAAGACTATTTCATTTGATGCGATAGGGTGGCTAATGTTAGCATTTATATGTTGTCTAACCCCCAGACCGCTTTAGAGACAAACTACATGCGTACCGATATTTAACGTACCGGACTGTAAATATCATTCAACAAAAGGAATGCTTGCTACTAGCTAACGTTAGCCACCGGCTAGCGATCTGTAGCAGCCGGGGAACACGAACTGAATAAACTAAATAAAAATAAAGCAACTACAAAAGCACGGCCCACATTGTGGAGTGAATTTTGTTTAAAAGGGCTCAATATAAACATTCAAACCTCGGTCTGTTTTCGAAAGAGCTTGCGAGGTGGTGGCTGTCCAAGCTGATCGACGGCGAAGGATGAGGGGCTGCTCTCGGATGGCTGTTTTTTTTTTTTTTTCACCAAACGTGACGTAATTTTCTGCAGCTGTACGGAAAAAGTCGATAAATGTCGGAGGTGTCCGAAGCACAGAGCATAAGTATGTCAACACAAAATGTGTTGGTCCACTAATTTCTAGCCTTATCATTACAATCTTATGATGTTTGTAAGTAATAGTGCACTCGCTTAATGATCAGAACTGAAGGCTGGCCGACTGGCTTGACATCTTTAGATTGAATTGAGGCATTTTTTTTTTTTCTTACACTGTCTTCTTAAACTTTGTAGGAGGCATAGTAGGTAAAGCAGGATAGAAAGACTTGCTGCTCATGCACATTTTTATTTGAGCATAATGAAATCACTGCAGGGCAGTGCAGGTCTGGGTGTTCATCATCATCCTCCCATCCCTGCAGGCTCAGACTTAATTGTTGATAAATCAAAAGACCTTAGACCTTAAATGATTATCAGTAATAAACACTGAGCTGCAAAGTCTGTGTTCAGCTGTGAATAAAAAGCATTTCAGCCATCACATAAACACCATCATTGTTGTCTGTGAGAATTCCTTCAGCAGCTTCTCAGCTGACTACCACAAGGACTTATTAGACAAGAAACCATCTGTTTATGAGCTTACATATTGGCTGATACACAACTTTTTCCTATGATATTTTCATTTTAACTGCCCTCTAATAATGCAAACTAAAATATACATTACAAATATAATCACACCTCCATATTGTGCACATAATCCCCTAAAATAACTGTGAAGTTGAAGGGACATAAATAAAGGAATAGCTGCTTTGGGACAATCCATCAAGTGCCATGATGACTGAAGTGTGATTTTCTGATTGACAGCTAACTTGGATGGCAAACAAATGATTACAAACAGTCCACAGGCCCACAGACTCTAATTGCATGTAAATGAGCCAACACCACAAAGTGTTTATGTCAATTTGTATCCTCCTTATAACACTGTGTGACATATATATAAATAAGAACTGAGAAAAGAGCACAGACACTGTCAATCTTCAGTCAGCCTGGCTCAGGTAAAAAAACAAAAACATTTTTTTTATCCATAGTGGATATAAATTATTCAGTTATAAAATATACTCTCTGAAACAGTTGTGAAAAAAAACACAAGCTTGATTCTGCTAGTGCAACTTTGTTTGTCAAACTGTAAACCCAAAAGAACTGATTTGACACACACAGTCTTGTACCAGCCAAAGGACAACGATAGCACCAATGTTTTTAGTTCCATACAATCACAGAGCATCGATTCATTTAAGCACATAACGTGTCAAGGATGGCTTGGCTACAGAGTAATGTAAAAAAAACATATCAATAGGTTCAGTATATAGCAGTACAAATATATATATATATATATATATATATATATATATATATATATATAGTCTAATAAGTAATTCTGCTGATGCAGACAGATATAACCTGTTGTCATGACTAGCTCAGACACTGTCTAGGCTTGATTAAGAAAATTTCTGTTGTTTTTGGCATGTAAAACAAACTTTGACTTCACTTACCAATCACATATTTATGAGGACAAATTCAATTTGAAAAATCACAAGGTGCGGATAAAACTAACAGGTGAAAAAGAGTAGCTTTTCTAAAGACTGGAAATACAAATTTCATCAACATGTTTGCACTGTATTCTCTGATTTCATCTGAATTTGTTGTTGGATCTTTCAGACCAAAGAACAAAAATATCTACAAGACCAAACAACATTTTCTCTTTAAACTTCAGCAGCCCTTATTTAGTATTGCCCAGCAGTTGAATGAACACTGTAAGACGGCATTTGTTGTCTTCAGCAAAATTAACACAGTCAACACAGTTTGCAGCATTGCAGTAAAATCAGCAGCAAGAGCAAGATGGGTAGATGTAGGGCTGCAGGTTACAGATGCTTAGGGCAGTTTGTGTGTACTATCAAGCCTCTAGCATGTCATCAGGCACAGCCACTTGTGTTCAAAGCATTGCTTGAATATCCCAAATATATGGAAAGCACCATAAGGTGTAATGTTGGTTTTGGTTATCTCCTTTTACATAATAAAGACAGTCTAGTTGTGTTATGCCAACAGGTATCCAGTCAGACCAAATGAGGCAACACATTTAGTTTGTACAGGAATGCAAACATGAATGTTTTCTGATGTAAATTTGTTGCATTTGAAGAGAGATGCTTTCCGAACAGACTTCACTAAGCTTGCACATTTTGCATTGCATGTCCTTCATGCAGCCAATATAATGTGTCAGTGTCATAATTTGCTTTACGCTTGAGAAGTTGTGAAGCCCTTGTCTCCTCTCTCTAGTTTTCTCAACTCATAACTGATTGTTTAAAGTATTACAAGGTGTTTAATTACTGTAGGTATATTGATGTCTGTCACTGTTTTTTGATTTTTAAATCCTAAATTTAATGGATTTAATACTACAAAGGATCTCCTTTAGAATTTTTTTATCCAATTACATATTTTATTGTCTATCAAATCATTTCTAAATAAATCTTACAATCTAAAAGCCCCACTTACAGCCAATAGATTGCTGCTCTTCACCTACTGGTTTAAAATGGTGTGAGACAAGCAACCAGACAACTGACCAAGTCTTCTTTTCAAATCTGTCTTGGAATGTGTGCATATAATACACCTCTGACAGGTGGCTGTCAGATGGGTGAGGGAGAACGAAGTGTGCTGCTGTGGGCCAGGTCTCCAAACACATTGTTGTAGGAGGCTTTAAGGAACTGGACGTAGTTTTGCAGGCTTCGGTTGGTGCTGTCTGACTGCTCTAGGCGATCCTTCAAGTCCTGCAGTCGGCTCTGGTACCGCCGCTCCACCTGAGCATCATAAATACACATCTTTTAGCCCTAATGACACAGATGATACATAAAATTTTTGAGTAAACTATTAATGGAGTCCTTTTACCTCCTCTTTGCTGCGTTGCAGTTGGTTGATTTCTGAGGTAGTCCTGCTAAGTTGGGTCTCTAAGTCCAATATCTTGGACTGGCTGGAGCGTTCTTTGGTAGCAGCACGTTCTCTGGTCTCTGAAACCTGGAGATAAATAAGACACATGAAAATATAATACACAACTGATAAACGCCGGTATGTCCCAAACAGCATACACTTCAAGACATATAAGCACTCTTATAATTACACCTAGCCCTACTCACTCAAGTTGCAGGAGCCCCAGGGTGTAACAATGAAGTGGAAACAGGTGTTCAGACTCAATTAAAAATAAAAAAACAAGGGGTTCAAGTTCATGCCAAAGAACCTCTGTGTCTGCACCTCTTTTTTGTCACTGAAATGAGTGAGGAGGACACAGGTTCTGATGCAGCAGTAATGCCTATCTACTTTTGTATTCTTTAATCACAGACTTGTATGACCAATGTTTAACAGCTGTGAATTTCGAACCTGATGGCGAGCATCATCAAGAGCATCCTCCAGCTTTCGGCTCAGCAAAGAACATTCCCTTGTTTTTTCTTCCAGGCGGAGCTGATTGCTGTGGATGGTGTCTTCCCGTTTTGCAATGACCACAAGCAGGTCACTGTTCTGACTGCCAGCCTCCTCCAACTTTCTGGAAGATTACACAAAAAAGGAAGATGGTTATGCTATCAAAACTCATTTGTGAATGGCGTTACAAGGTACATGAAATGTGTAGCATCTATATTTAAGGCTTGGTATTTCCAGCATAACACAGCTGTAACACAGTCTGCACAGTTTGGACTTGGAGCAGATACGTTTTTGGTCATAACTCAGAACACTGAACACAGAAATAATACATATTTTTAGATACGGTGTGATGTACACTTTCCACATTGTTAAATCTGATCAACACTCTAACAAGAATTAACACCTATAAATCCACTTATCCACTAATCACAGAGAAAAAAAGACAACTCAAGAACATGCCTGAGAATAATGAGGTTTTTAAGTTTTCTTCAACATCAAAGTAATCCAGGGATGTTTGTGTGTACATGAATGCACACACACTGCAAACAGGAATGGGTAATGTCTAATTCAGCTAATTCAAATGGTGTCAATATGCCAAATATAAATGAAACAACAAAAATACAAAAGCTGGTCTAGGTAAAGCCTCTAAGCCAGTGGAGAAAAGCAGTGGATACCGACCTTTCCAAGCTCTCCACTCGCTGCTGAAGCTGTCTATTCTCCTCCAGCAGCACCTTGTTTTTCTGTCTTAGAAGCTCCATTTGGCTGCCCTGGCTCTCCACCTAGCACCACATAAGACAAGTCCTATATCAGACATTTTGGACTGGAAGTGTTTGGTTTCCAGCTTAAAGCTTTTGCTAAAACTAATTGCATGTGTGTGGTCTTACTATATATTCTAGCAAGATAGATGTGGTTCTTTAAAAATCCCTTAAATCTAGCTGGAATTGAATTGAATTGAGTGGCCTCCGCTGGGCACCAGTGTTGTTTTTATTGCTACTTCAATTCAAAATAAAAGCCATATTCCACATAAATCCTATAACTTTCTGTAACTTATTTTCCTCTCTGATGTTATGAATAAAATGTTTGAAGTTGGTTTTTCTGTATGCCAATGGCATTAACTCTATTTGGGCTGAAAGCATTGAGTGAAGTTTCAGTCAAATCTGATTTGGTGCCATTGCAATGAATGCAAAATACAGTTTTGAGGCCAGTGTTTGATTTGTCTTACTATTTCTCCAAATCAGTGTGATAATATCTGATTCATTTTCAAATTAACATTTAAATTTGGAGTTTAAAATCAATATTTCATGCAGTAACTTGAGCTTGCACACATAGGACAGTTGTGACCTTCAAGCGGAGATCAGTCAGGGTCGTGCTAAGCTCCATGTTGCATCTCTCCTGGCTGCGCTCTCTGTCATGAGCCTCCTGTAGCTGGAGTTCAGAGCGCCGTAAGGCTTCGGGAAGAGGCTCTAGCTCCGCCAGCCGACCCAGCAACTCCCTGCGCACCTCCTCTATCTCTTGCTCCAGCTCCCCCCGCACCACCTGGGCATCCCGCTCTGCCTGAGCCAATCGAGCAGAGTACTCATCTGCCTCGGCCCGGGTTTTTCCAACCTGTGCAGCATTGATTAATAACAGACAGAAAAACTGGGTTTGGACTTTTCATGAACATTAACATTGTCCATGACTTTAATCTGCTGTGATATCACAATCCCCTTCAGTTGCATTCCTAATAGTACACTATGCTTCACATACCTGGATCTTATAGCTGTCCAATAGGATTTCATATTGCTTGATGGAAGCTTTGACCTGCTGGAGCTCTTTCTGAGACAATGCTAGCTTATCCTCCACTGCAGACACTGTAGCCTGACAGGAACACACAGTTATTACACAGTCCATCCTCCTAATGTAATAGAAGTCAATGCAAGTCTGTTATGATGAAAAAGTGGGATTGAAAGGCTAAGACACAAAAGCACAACAGAAGTGTAGAAAATCTAATCAGGGCAAGATCAGGTGAATATTCAATGCATGTGTTGTCACTGAGAATTCCACCTTTCTGCGGACTGTTTCACCTTGAGGGACTGGTTCTCCAGTTTGGCAGCTGTGCTCTCTGTGCTCAGTCCATGCAGGTGATCCAGCAGGGTTTCCCTCTCCCCTCGGCCTTTATCCTCTGAATTCTGCAGCTGCTCTGTCAGCTCTGCTATACGGCTGCATCACATTACACGACTGCTGTCATATTTTCATTTATATGATCAAAATGGTAGGGTTTTGCACAAGAACCAGCAGTACATTTTCACTAGTTGATTAATTCTTGAAATGAAGACAACGCTCAATAGGATTTGATTGCATATCAAAAAGTTGAATTCTTTCTCCAGTTGCAGTTGGTGTACTGATTTCATGACAGTGGGAGCTTTATGCATTATTAGGAACACTTTCCGTATTAGTCGGATAAAACCTGCTGCTAGACAGGTCTACAAAATTGAATGGCTTGGTGCGACACTCATTGTGCCACATGTAGGAGCCATGTGTATAAACAGATGCCTTCCAAAGGAACTTGTGAGTGAAGAATTTTCTGTTAAATTCACATGTGGGCCTGTTTTACAAGCCATGTCCAGGTAGTCTGACTTTGTCCCAAAGGAGAAAAACACCAGTTTAGCCCATGTCCTAATATGAATGAATTTAAATGTGTTATAAACATAAATTAAAATATAAACTAAATGACTAAAATGAAACTAAATTCAAAATGAATATTCTGCTCACCATGTGTGAGCAGAATGTTGACTGCTAATGAAGCATACCTGCTTATCAACAGGTGGAATTTTTTCACAAATTTCACAGTTGAAAAAACTAGTTAAAATGTTTCTATGAAGATTTGTTGGATTACTTCCAAACTGTCACCAGTCATTCCACTCCGAGCTAATTCTTTAGCTGTCTTTCAGCTGTGCATAGCTCCTCCATGCAAAGTAAAACTTATACCTCTCCCCAGTTGCATAGTGTCTGATTACTGTAGCGGCAGACATTTATACTTGTTTGTATCTGAAGCTGTAACAGAGCTGCAGTTACCTGTTCAACAGTGATAGTTCAATCTCCAGTTTACTCTTGTCTTTAACTTCTTGGGCATGGCGACTTTGCCAGGTCTCAGCTGCTGACAGTGCGTCGGCCACCTGCTTGTCCTGTAAAAAGAAATAATTTTAATAATGTTTTTGTCACAGTGAAATGTTTTTGCTAGATTCTGTTACAGACACCAGTGCAAAAGAAATGTGGGTGTGTGTGTGTTAAAACTTTCTTTAAGGGTGAACTGAAAAAAGCCAAGAGGAACAAAAGAGCAGTTCACTACTGAGCAAGTGTTTCTTTAACAAAAGTAACTAGTGAGGATGTTAACAGTGATTCTATGAGAGTTAATGTACAGTGAGCCGGTCATTATTGCAAAACAAACCCTGACAGGGTGATTTAGGTCTTGAATCAAATAATAAATGAATAAGTAATAAATGAACCTAACATGTCTGTGTCTTGTGTGTCTCTGACTAGTCAGTCTAGAGCTGTAGTAGAACAGCCTGTCTGCTCTGTGACACAGTCCATACCATGTCCAACAGCTGGACGCTCAGCTGGCCAGCAGTGGCCTCGCTGCACTCAGCTCGCTGTTTCTGGGCTCTTGTGGCTCGTTTCAGAGCCTCTCGGTCTGCACTGGCCTGCTGCTTCAGCCTCGCCAGTTGCTCCATCAGATGCTCCTTCTCGGCCTTCTGCTGGTTGGCTGCTCGCTCAAGGTTCTGAACCAAAGGAAAGGACAAGACTAAGGATTGTAGCTGGGTTCATGGAAATGCTGACTGCAGTATCCTTGGTGACAAAAGCACTCAAACTTAATGCACCATTCACATCATCATAATACATACCCCAAGCAACAATAGATAATTACAGATGATGACATGTGCTAGGACAGACAGACCATGACAAACCTTTATCTGCACATTAAGCCGGTTGTTCTCAGCCTCTTTGCTGCGGAGCTGTCCTTGTAAATGAGCTCTTGTTGACTCCAGACTCTTTGTCAAATCAGCTGTGCTCCTGGAATTGTCCTGCATTCCCAAAATCCAGCAGAAGTTACATAACGGACGAATACGTATATAACTAACGGAGTGAATGCCTCAGTAAGATATTGCTATGTTTTGGATCCCAGTTTGTCCGAGCCACATTTACTATAAAAAGAATCACAAATACTGACAGCTCTGCTCACAGTACCTTCTCAGTTTCTAAAAGTTTGGAAAGTTGATTAACATCTCTGTCTTTTTCTTGAAGGTTCACCACAAGATGCTGAAAAAGGAAGAGAGCATGTGGGGGGGGGAATACATGGGGAAAATATATGGTACTTATCAGCCAGTCAGATGAACAGACAAAACAGACAAAACTTTTGGACAAATTAAACTAAAATACAGAAGATTTGTTAAGCTTCTATTAAACTCACAGCATTTTCTGCCTCTGTGTCTGCCAGTCTCTTGAGTAACGTATCCTTCTGCTCTGACAGTCGCATTGACTCCATCTGCTCAAAAACAGTCCATATACACACGAAAGTTAGTTGTTCTGCATGAGGAAAAAGTCTACATATATATTATGCTATGTAAAGTTTTTTTCCTCATGTAGAGTTGACAGTGGTTTAAGTAAAAGTTGTGGAGTCCAGATCACTCTAATTATTTATAGGAGATCTCATAGGAATCCAACCTGAACTGAACTGCATCTATGAGTTCTATTACTGGCAGAATAAGTGCAGGAGCTGACTGCATAATGAGCTGCTGCCTTGCTAAATCAGGAGCTAAACCCACAGATTGTGACTACAAATTCACTGAGAACTGTGGCACACTTTTGTGATATTTTTGTACATTTTTGTCTTGTGAGCCCCTTATTTCTATTCTTTTTGTACTGAAGTTTCCTTGTCTGGTTCTTATCTCACAGACAACCATCCCAAAAAATGTCTTTCTTTAAAGACAGCTGACATTCAAATATAAGGCAGAAATGTGTCTGATTACAGAGAATATAGACAGATATATATCAGTTAGCATCACACATCCAGAAGATCCAAAGTGTTTCTTGTGTATCCACTTCAACATCTGACTTGCTGGTGTATTAGCAGACGTAGACAGTGTTTTAAACATGATTCACACACAGTACCTGAGATCCGTGCTGCTCTCTGAGAAGATGCCGCAGAGTTCGGTTTGTGGCCTCAAATGTCTCCAGTTTCTGTAGCAACAGCTCCTTTTGACGGGCCAAGACTGAAGACTCAGAGCCTGACAGCCTCTTCTCCAGCAAACAAAAAGACAGCGTTATCAAAGATTGCGATAGGAATGACAAATCATTGAATTGAATTATGCATTTATTTATTCTGGCCCTTTATGATAGCTAAACGTGTTGTTGTCAGCTCCATAGAGAGGCTTTTATTTTCTCAGGCCTGTCTGATTGCTAGTGATGTAAAAGCAGCCTGTTGCTTTCTAAAGTTATCAGGTTTTTAGAGCATGCAGGACCTGACAGGGCACATAATGAGGCCAGTAACTACTCACACTGCCACTTGCACTGCACAGTTTGGAAACAGATTCTCGCAGAGCTGAGACTTGCTTGGCAGCTGCTGTCCCATCTAGCTCAGCCTCCTTCAGTTTCCTGAGCAAAGCAGCTTTGTCTTGCTGCGAGCTGTCCCTGTCTGATCTGCAAGAACAAAACAGGAACAATAGTGCATATGAACACCAACTTTGTCTTACCAGTATTCCTATAGGTACACATGAATCTACAGAAGAGAATCATAAACAGAGGACATGCAGTCTTCAAACCTTCTTGGCACCAGATAGAGAAGCTGCTCATTATCCTGAATAAATAAATATCCCTCAACCGTGGACTACCACAGGATTTTTTCTATTCTTCATCTCTGCCATTAAAACACTGCTAAAATAAAAATGTCACCTGCTGAATGATGATATTTGTAAAAATATGGCTGACTAGACCTTTTCCCCAGGTCAAATGCTTGTGCTCAACTTAATTACAACAGGTGAAATCTCATTTTAGGTTCTATTTCAAATGACAGCAGGGCTGTAATGTTTGAAAGATGCGTTCATTTTGCTATGGTGTAATTTCGAAAAGACAGAGCAACATTACAAAAATGATTTTTCCCAGCTTTATATGACATATACAGATGGATGACATTAAAGGAAAAACCTGAATAAACGAGTGCGGAAACATGCTTCCACACTTGTGCACTGCATGGTACAATTAAAATCAGGTTATACTCTGTGGCAAATGCTGAGCCAGCCCAGTTAATTTAATTAATTTTGTATCAAGTTGGCAAGAATAAAAGATGTAAGTGACTTTGAAAGAGGGTTCATTGTTGGGACACAGATGGCAGGAGCTTCAGTCACAAAGACTGCTCAGCTGGCCTGTGCTTCAATAGGAACAGTGATAAAGTGACACTGCAGTTAGATCTATGGTAAAGACATCAGTAAACATTTGATGAACGTGATGCTTGTGCTGTCGTGCAATATTTAAGTAAACCAGGAGCGACTCTTCCTCAGGTGACGGAGAATGTCACTGTGTGACTGTGTCAGCAAGAACTGTATGTCCACAGTTACATAGAGAAGGACACTATAATAGGGTTGTACTGCATAAACCCTCAGTACAAAGATAAATGCACATCTGAGAATGCAGGGGTGCAGAAACCATCGGCAGTGAGTCCATAAGTTGTGTACACATGACTGGTGCAGGCCTGAGTGCTTGACCCTACACTGAGAGGATCCGATGGCTCTGCAATGCTGTGAGGGCTGTTTTGGTGGCATGGTTTGGGTCCACTTGTTCCCTTAGAGGAAAGGGTCACTGTAAATCAATACAAAGTTGTTGCGAGTGATCGCCTTTATGCTATGAGGAAATATTTATATCCTGATCGGAGCGGTCTCTTCCAGGATGACAACGCCCTTATCCATAGGGCACAAGGGGTCACCTAATGGTTTGATGAATATGGAAATGATGTCAACGATAATCTATGGCCTTCGCAATCACCAAACTGCAAACAAATCGAACACCTATAAGAACAGGTTAGACAGCACTCTCCACCACCTACATCAAAACACCATGAGGGAATCTTTTGGTAGAATGGTGTTCAATCCCTGAAGCAGAATTCCAGAGACTTGCAGTATCAATGCCACAGCACACTGAAGCTGTTCATGGTAGCTCAACACTTTGTAGTTTTTCCTTTAATTTGTCACCCATCTGTAAATGAACAGGTGGTGTAGCTGAATGGGGATTTGGGCAGTGGAAAAGATGCTCCACCACAGCCCAGAGGGTCAACATCATTACTGCACAAGTTTGTTTTTGTCTCATAACAAGGTCCTTTCAGGCTTCGCTCTGTGCAGAATTGCCTTTTTACATCATCCAGACTGATACAGTAATTGCTCATAATGTCTTTGATGGTTCCTGGCATCAGGACATCCTGTATGTTTTCCTATTTAAACTATCCACTGAGAAAAAAAAAAGAACAAGAGGGCGCCTCTCACGGACTGTACTTCCTGTCCACCCTTTCCCATGTGAAGCTCTATAAAAGTTTACTATAATATTTGCCTGTTGTAGTCGGTCTCCTCTAGCATCTTCTCCATGGATTGGCGTAATCGTGTGTTCTCCCGTTCAGTCTCTTCTAGCTCTTTGGTCACCTCAGCCAGCTCCTCTTCCTGCTTGATGATCACTCGCTGGGAGACACACAGCTGCTCTGACTGATGCTCCAGCAGCTGCTCCTTCTTTCGGAGTTCCACCTGCACACATAAAGACGTGCAAACAACGTAGACAGAGAAACAGAAACACAATGTTACTGGGGTCTTTGTGGACACCAGAAGCACAACAGGGATCGCAGTAGACGGATGATGAGCAATACCTAGTTTTCACGTGGAGTGCCGTTTTTTCTCATCAGACCAGACATACATACATATGTACATACAAAAAGCATGCAGTTTCCCATACATAAACTGGTATGAAAGAACAATATGCGGTGAGAATGTGCGCATTTCACACACAGTTGGTTCTCCAATCTGTGCGGAGTACATGTGACGCTCTGTTACAGCTACAATCGGATTCTTGGTCACCTTCTTGACTAAAAACCTTCTTGTCTGGTTTCTGAGTTTAGCTGGACAGTTAGCTCTAGGAAAGGTTCAGCGATGGAACCTTATATAGACAATACATTCTCTTGACTCCTCACCTTGTCTCTCTCCAACACCTTGTATCAAAGATGTGATTAAACAAAAACTAAACTCCTCGGGAATCCCTGTCTTAAGACATAAAGAGGCACACTAGCAAATGTATTATTATATTCTCATTGAGTTGGGGGACATGAAAGACACATCATTTTTAAAATAGAATTGAATTGATGCTGCAGAGGTTGAGATGCACTGACTTTTAAATCCTAGTATGGGTCAAGCTCCAAAAAATCCTACTACCCATTCCTTGTTCCTATTTCCCATAATGCAACTGGATATCATCTTTCATTAGACCCTCCCTGCATTGTAAATACCCACACTCCATGCTCCAGGTTTGTAATGCAGCTTTCTATTGTAAGTTTATTGTGCTAATGACATCATCTGGGTTATTTCCTCAGACTGCTCTGACTTAGCTCCCTTCAGAGCCACAGAAGACATCATACAGCTGTTTTCACAAGTTTAGTATTACGGTACGAGACAAATAAAGTGATCCTCATGTGTAAAATCAGTGGAGTGCCCTAAAAAGACATTGTGCAATTGATATCAGGACCCCAAAGTGAAAAATGTTCTACCTTTACAATAATAATAATCCCAATGATAACCTGAACAAAATGCCTGAGTCTGCCTGCACACAAACAATGAATCATCCATGAGGTCTTCAATAAAAATGTATTTTTTAGAAAGACAAGTATGAAGCAAATATAATGTTAAATCTGGAGTTATGCCTCACAGCAACTTGGTAAGGGACAGACTTGCTTGATGAGGAGAAACTGACCTCATTCTTCAGGGAGCTAACTTCAGTCAGTAAGCTGTCAATCTTTCTCTCATACTGGCTGATTCGTCCATGCAGGCCTTCCTCTTCTTCAGATGTGAGGTCAGCCAATTGCAGTGCAGACTGGGAATGATCAGGCTCAGGCAGCGGTGGTATGATCTCAAGGCAGTGCGTTGGCCCCTTGGTGGAAATTACACTTTCAGTGACAACATCTCTTAGCCTGGATGAATCTTTCACAATGCTGAAAATGAAGTCATTTTAAAGATGTGTTACCTCCCACTTGTACGAAGCATCCCGTATGGAGGCCTTTCCTGGTGGTAACCATGGCACTTGAGTTTTCACTTTGGCTGTAGGACGGAGGTTTCCTCTTTCAACCTTGGCCTTCCCCTTTAAAACACAGTGTGTGTACAGTGTGTGCATGTCTGTCAGGCGTTTCTATGCTTCAGAAGAACTACATAGTATGAGAACAGGTGTGTACAGTACAATGAACAGTAATGACTTTCACAAGATCTCCAACCTTTGATCAGGAAATAAGAAAAAAAGGAGAAAGATATCTTCAAGAAGTTTACAATAAAAAAAAAAAAGAAAGCAGTCCAAATCAGTACAATCTCTAACCTGAGGCCTCCTGGCAGGACTTGTCCTCTGACTCTTCACATGCACATGGACTGGTGTGGCATCGTTGACGTGCACATGAATTGGAGGTGAACTTGACCGAGTTCTCATTGCTTTCCTCTGTGAAACTGTGGGTGATTAGTATCTCCAACCAATTTAACTGCTTAGATTAGAATTTAACAGAGAACTTCTAATTAACATCAAACTAATGACATGAACTTGGGGAAAAGAGTTAGGGGGAAGGGGGAGTGTATATGGGAGCATAAGAAAAATAATTCCATACAAAATCACAATATGTCATAAGAAATTTCAGATTCTCTTGACTGTACCACATTCCATCTTTTCCCTCTAGGCAAGGCTGTTAACATTTCTGTAGCACAGCACATTTACAATCATTACTGGGGGTACATTTGTGAGACAATTCTGTAATGGCTACATGTCAAACAGGGATAAAGCAAATGTTCTGAATCTTCTAGGGTAAACCCAGGAATGATAAAGGTGTGTTGGCCATTTATAAAAATGTAATTTGTATATTTTTCAGCCACTTCTGTACTTTAAATCTCTCCTTGGAAGCAGTATGTAATCAACTGAATTTCAAGGTAGTTTCACAATAATACAAAGTTAAATTAAGTTGCACAATTAATCAAAGCTATGACTTCCTAAGACTACTCTTAGATGAATCAAAAGGCAACCTAACGTTAGTCTAACAAAAAGTCTCCTTTGGCCTAGCATTAGACTTAGCCTATTAGCTAACAATGGCAGCCTCAAGCCTCTGGACAGTCGCTAGCACATCTTACCATGTGAGAAACCAGTATATAGTCGTCAAGGCTCAAAAATACATTTCAGTAGCAGAAGAGCATTTTTTGGTTAGCAGACAAAAATAAGTGGGCTTTCGTAAAAAGTCTTTTGGAGTGGACAGGTTGGATAAACAGTTACTGACGCTAACTTCCGTCTGGTTGGTCAGTCTAAAGCATGTGACATCTTTCTCCAACAGTGATTGGACCAGTCAACATTCTAACGTTTCTTAGCAACACCCTCAACTCAACAACCTGTGGTAGTATCAAAGATACATAGTGTGCAAGAGCAACCACCCCCTCTCTTTGATAGAGAAATGCACTGAACAGGAACTTGATAACCAAATCTCCTGCACATTATATCCCCTACTAAAACACGTTATCAACTAGCAACCTTAACTTGAGACGTATCTTGTGAGTGTTTAATTCAATGAGGCGCTGTAGTACCTCAACGTGGCCACCGACGGGCGATGAAAAACCATAAAGTCACATTTTACTCGTAGCAACGTCAACCCCTTCAGCATAAAATAAAAACACCGTACTAATAATTATTGCAGTCAAGACTTTTAAGATAAAACAATAAAAATAATAACACAGAAAATACATCATGTAGTGAGGGTGCACTAAGAATGAATGGAGGTAGTGTTGTATAAATGCTACACGTGGTGAACGTTATGTATAGTTTATTCAATTTTAACATTAGCACTAACATGGAATACAAACATAATTATCTCTTACAATAAAAACCTGAGATTCATTAATATCACAGTGGAAAATGGAGAGTTGTTGAGCTGTGAGAACTGTGCACTCTGTTACCACACCATCCATGTTCCTTACTAAGTGGGGAGGCGCAGACACATCAGGGCAGACACAGTAACATGTCGACATTTCAGGTACCACAACGGTGTCTCCTGTATACAGTCCTGCATCGCAGGCTGGTGTTTCTAAACGCTGTTGCAAACGGCAGTGGGCATTTGTGAAGGCCACTCTGCAGACCTGTGCCTGCACTCTGGTCTGTAGGGTCACTACAGTGCATTCCTACATGCCTAAGGGCCCTGGTCTAACTAAGGGCCCTGATCTAACAACAGCTATTCTGTCTCCATACTTCTTGGAAGTAGGTGAAGTCATGCCAGAAATACTTAGTTTGGCTTAAACTTGAATGTAACAATACCCCCTGTGAATAATATCAAATCTACTTCTTTTCTGAAAACTGAATTAGTCTTAACTAGAGGAGCTGCTGCAGACAGGCACAGATCAAGCTTAAGAACTAGAATTGCTTACAAAAGCTGAATTAATGTTTTAGATGTCAAAATAAAGCTTGGAAGGAATTGTTATCTATGCTAAATCAGCAGTCTAAACTATTAAAAACTGTTATGTAGTACTTTGAAAGTATCATTTATGTTTCATGTGCAATAATTATTTATTTTTCATTTCACTGTACTCATCAACAACCATATCAATATGCTGCACACCGTGTGTGTACATAGTGTAGATATTTATTATTACAATATTACTACTGTATTTTTCTTATTCTGTCTTTTTGTGGTAATGTCCTCTTGTTTTAAAGTGTAAATAATAATTATTGTTATTAATGTTGTTATTGCATTTTACCAGTCTTTTTGTCCTGCATAACTTTTCTATTATTAGTTATTTGTTCTATTATTGCTTACTGGCCCCTGCCTTTGTTACTGCTGTAACATGTACATTTCCCCCGATGGGGGATCAATAACGTCCATCTTATCTTATCTTAACATTTTCTTAAATGAGAAATGCACCAGTTGACTCATGCTCTATACTTCTATCGTACAAAAGTGAATACTACAATCTCCGTCTGATAAACCCACTCCTGGCTGCAGACAGACATACATAGAAAAGTCATATTTTACATATATACTTAAGTTTTAAACTTGCCTTGACAAAATAATGGCAAAATAAGCAGCAGTGCTTCCCAAACCCCAAAATAAAGACACTTATCAGTCCATTTATGAAGCCAACTTGTTTTTTTTTTAATTGGCTCCATCTGGCAACACAGAAAAAAAGACATCTGATCCAATAACCGGTCTCAGTCATTGTCGAGATGAGAAAGTGAGAGTACAGCAGTCTTTGGCACTTTCTATTCTAAACAAACATGCTGCTTACAGAGATAGTCATCTTTGCATTTTTTTTTTTTTAAACTAAAATTTTAAAAACACATTCGACAGTTTGAAATTGAAAATCACAAGCAAGTCACACATGTTGCAATAGAGGAAGTTTGCACCATCTTTTGATTTTAAACATTTAAAAGAAATGTAGAAATGACCCCTGCATTTGGTGGAGAAAACTGGATTGATCAGTCGGCAGTTATTTGTGTTCCCAAAGAAATGTTGATGTGATTCTCCATGCATGTGGAGCAGTGGCCTTTGCGCCTGTGTGTCCATGTCAAAAACATGTTTATTCATTGTGCTCTGGTGGATTTTAATACTGGTTATGCAGGGGGAGCACTGATTTGGTCTCACCAGATTAAACCCCAACAGCCGGCCCTCTGATTCTCCCTGTTGCTACTATTCTCTGTCAAGTATCTCTGTGTTGGTTATACATTTTCTCGATGTGAATGTTGGACAAAAGTGCATAATGGCAGATTTAGAAAATAAACCACGACTGTGTGTTATGTAGCCGAGACTGTTGCTGCTGCAAACTTCTATATACTAACTAACATAATCTATGATTATACGCGTTCAAAGGTTATGAATGGGAGTAAGAAAGACAAACACACCCCAATATGGCTCCAGGAATGCAAAGGTAGGTGTATTTTGATATGCACAATTATCCCAAAAAATAAATAAATGACTTGATTAACTAGTTAAAAAAGTAAGGGTGAATCAGGTTTAAATTCAACATTTCGTGAACTGTTTCATCAGAGGTAAAGGCAATTGCAGCAGTGGAGAGGAAAGCCTCGCTTAAATGGGGTTTTATCTTGGGTTTGTCACAGTGTCCTCCTTGCATAGGGCTTTACAGTATCATCCCATATGACAGTGGCATCAACTCTGCATGCTGTTGAAGATCAGCCACAAATTCTAACATCTGATAGGTACTACAAACACTATCAAAAAGAAAGGATGTGCACAAGTGATTATTTTGGGCACACAAGTTATCACCTTGTTCGCACAAATTGATATCTAGCAGGAACAAGTTAATATTGTGTTAATATCTTGTTTGCATAAATTCAAATTATTATTTATTATTAAAACAAGTTAATATCTCATCCCCACAATTAATATATTGTTTGCATAAGTTATTACCTTGTTAATACCTTGTTCCCACAAATTGGTACCGTGTTTTTAGAAGCTATTAGCTAATAGCTAATATTAGCTTAGCTTAGCAAAAGTTAGAATCTTGTTTACACAAATTGATATTTGTACAAGTCACATTGTTTACACCAGTTATCTTGTTCACACAAGTTTATGCACATACAACTTATCACTGAGACCTGTTGATTAAAAGGGTTTTATCAGCTTTCAGGGGCTCCATGACAATCTAATCTGATATATCAATCAAATCATTTTCATTATGCAGACTCAATTTACACTATCGCACCATGCTGCTGGGTAGCTTCTACGACACAGAAAACCGGAAATACTGAACAAATATTCACACACATCTTTCATACAATGCATAATCAGGGAGAGTTAAGTCTGTGAAAAAATTCAAATTCATACTTTTCTCCACTGGTGCTACATAATAAATGATCAGATCAGGTTGTGTTCATGGTCCTGTTCTAATAACGCACAGAAGACAGCATTACAGCAAACAGGCTCAACAAAAGCTAAACTTTTACTCATTTATTTGTTTCTTTTTATATTTATGATTATAAACAGTGTACAGTGTCACTTCACTGTTTGGGGTTCTTTTCCATTAAGTAATGCTTATTTTGTGCCATTAGGCCACAATATTTGCTTTTATCATTGGCTCTGAGTTTGGGAAACACACCATAGAATAACATGTTAAAAACATATAAACATGAGTTTGTGAGACGTGACGTACAAACTTGTCAACATGCAATATTTGACAATTTAAATAAAAGCATTTCTTCATTTCTTCTTCTGTACTACTGGTTTTTCTTGTTGTTGATATTCCTTTGCAAAATAAAAATCATGATTGGCATTGCAATCCCCACCGACAGCATCGTTTTAGAGCACCACAAGCTATGAAACACAAAGAATTCTAATTCTTTGACGTAAATGAACATCTTATTGCTGCCTAATCAACACTTTTTCAGAAATCAGCCAACATGTTTGATACATTTCCTATAAGAAAATGACACAGTTTTTACTTTGTAAAAAGGGTCACCAGTATGAAGGGCTGGCATGAAGAATAATCACATGGAAAGATTTTTCTCTTTTTTCCTTAAAGTACAACAAACAAGATTATAACAATATCAAACTTCATAAAGTGCAAGCCAACAATATCTTAATCGCCATAACTATCAACACAAAGGAATGTGGAGGCTGATATTACAATGAAAATAGAAGAAAATGTAGAAACAGCTCACTTTCCCAGACAAATGTAAAATGGAGAAAACAGTGGGAGTTTTCCTCTGCCTCTCTTTAAGTCCTTGGAAAGTTGGAATGTAACATCTTTAGAAAAATGGCCAAAGAACAAACTGGCCTCATGGACACTTTGCTCATCCTTAATTTCAACTTCATATTTCATTACACATTTTATACACTTACTGAATACTGAACAAACACACCTGTGCCAAAACATCGCTTTACATTATCTGTACACATACTACATTTGAACAATGTCAATAAATATAACAAACACTAAAAATAGCGTTCTTATCATTACGGTCCATTTAAGAATCAGCCATCTTGGCTACTCTTACCCACATCCATGCATTATGGTTGGTCAACATTTTTGTCAAGGGCAGTTAATTGTCAGCTGGTTTCAGTATCAGTGTCACCACAATGGTCTGTGGAATCTAACCCCCTGCTGGTGCCAGAGATAAATGCCCAACGACAACACCTGATAAAAATGTGGACTTTTCTTTTCTGCCTGTAGCTTGTTTCTCCTTTGGAGTATGTTAGGATGTGGAGCATAACTCAAAACATATAGAACTGCCCAAACAAAAATGAAAAGCCTGAAGACTTGCTGGCAGCCTGAGAAGTGCTGGACGAAAGCATATTACATACTGACAATTTAGCTTTTAGCTATTCTAAGACCCATAGCAGAATAAGGCTCAAAATGACTATTTCAAAGGCTGAGGCTGGTGATGCTACTTATCTCATTGTTCATAAACACCCCCAACCAATGAAAAGTCCCCAACCAAGAACGAATGTATGTACTAATAAGTATTGTGTGAGTATCAACCCCAAAATACTTATTGCTCTGTGCCACACACAGAGCTCCACTGTTGTTCACAAACTATTACACTATTAAAAACACATCAAAGTGCCACACTGTTAACACTGGGTGACATGTTCCTTCATTACTATGAACACACACACACACACACTCAGTCCCACATACACTGTCCTGCTGCCCCAAATACACCATCCTGTTTGAGTAATGTTTGCTAAAATTAACAGTAACTAGCAGTTTTGGGAAATGACTGAACCTTTATGAAAATTAATTCATTGGCTTGATGGCCAAGGAGGGTATGGAGGAGTACTGAGAGGTGGACGTACACCTTACCCTTTACTCTAGAGGAAACTTAATGGCAGTCTGTCTGTTTGATTAGAAGAAATCTTTGGTGCACCCTAACATTTTTGACTAAGACTTGCACTGAAGGTCAAGGGGAAAGATGAAGGCGAGCCAGAAAATTAGTATTCATCGTCATAATGGACATCCACTGCAAAAGTTTGGAGCTCTGGTCATCATTTTGGTGATATCGTGTCTTGAACCAAATGTTAAGCCAAGTTTCAAAATCTGTGGAAATGTACTTTTCAGCAAATCAGCAGTTTCCTGGCAGTCGAAATATTCCTCCTAGGGTCAAAGTATTGGATGCAGACTTGCTAAAGGAAACCGCCATCTTTGAGCCTCTCTGATAGCAACACAAATATGAAGGGTATAATAGTACCTACTAGTCAGAAACCTGCATACTATATGGAACAATGCAGCAAGCGTGTAACTGCTTAAAACCTCGTCTCTCGTCCTAAACAGCCTGAGTGCTTTAAAATATTTAATATAATAACTGTAACTGTTTAAATGTTACTTAACTTAGTAATTTAGCCTAATATCTCGCCTGTTGATGATGAGCCATGACCTCTGACGTGACTGGGCTATCCACCAGCCTTTCTTCTCTTTCTTTGGGCTCTCTTCACTCTGGTATCAGCTGTGATGAGTGGGGAATGTCTGTACTGTGGATTTATTTCTGGCACCAGCCTGACAACAGGCTACTGATGTCTACCAAAATGCTACTTTCTACTCCTGAACAATACATAAAGTGAAGGAAAACGTTATCAGACCACGTCTCCAGCAGTGCTAGGTACCATAATGTTCATGCTATTTTAAAAGTTAAGCTCTGTAATGTGATACTGCTTTGATTGTTTGGGTGTGCTGAGAAATTGGAGAGAAATGACTGGGAGAGAGAGGGATGAATGAGGACAATGGTCCTGTGCAACAGAAGAACGCAGGGCATCATGGGAAGTGCCTTTGACCCCTGACTGAATGCCTCAGCATATGCTTTAGATTTAAGGCCATTAACAGGATCAATTTAGACAAAAAACATGCTTCCTGTGATCTAACTCGTTCATACCAAGTGATGGACAGACTACCATAATTTTTCATAATCTCAAGACCTCTAGCTTGCGAACAATAACCACCATGACCTGAAGCATTGTGTTGCATTCCAGCTGCGATGTGGCCGCCAGACCTGATCATGATTCCACGCTCTGCTCCACTAAAAATACACATCTAGTCTATTTTTGATGGAAGCTGCTGTATGGTCGCTTCAAGCAGCAACAAGCAGGTGTGCCTGGAAGAAACTCAGACACAGGAACAGCATAGAGAAAAAAATGAACACCATCTAAACTCCCGATCATATATCGCATCATTACATCAATAATACTTCATAACCGGTGGCACTAGGCCAGAAGCCAACTGGTCAGAGGATTTTTGACACTATAGCCGATGAGATGCTATGGAAGTGGAAAACCACTTTGTCTACAACAACTATAACGACAACAAACACAATTAAAACATGTCTGCTTACACACAGTAGCATCACAAAAATCAAGGAACATTTACCAAATCAACTAAATCTGAGCAAGTTAATTATCACGAAAATGCTTCTGAAATGTTCCGGGGGGGGGCAGAACACAACCGGACCGCAATTAAAACACAATGCAGCTGTGTCCTGTGGTCAAACTGTTTCAGAGAGCAGGCTTTTCACTTGTCCTACAACTGAGGCTGTGCAGAACAACTAGAAACACTTTTGTCTTCTGATACAGTTGGATGACACATCGTACGAACTACGATTCAAGCATAACCTGGCCTTGGGATGGGATTCATTAAGCTTAACATTTTATGGCATATTTCAATCAGTCTTAGTCTCTTTTGTCTCTTTCAGATGCTACAGGCATCTGCAAAGAATAATGTGATGGCCTATAGACACAGACTGCAATGTTTACGAGACGGTACAACAAAGGGGGGAATGTGTTTTGTACTTAAATATATCTAGCATCCATCATTTTAAGAAGGAACTTACTTTATTTCTGATAACTTGAGAAAGACAAGTGCTGTCTTAACCTTCTCTGATGTTACACCGTATTCTGTGGCCATTATCTACATCTTACATGCAGAAAAGTCTTATTCATTAATGTGATATTTGCCAAATGACTAAGCAGAAATAATAATATTCCCACTGTGTTGTTTTTGCTTGCTGGACCAAACACTGCCAAAGGAAAAAGGAATCAGGACAGTGTTAACAAATGTCACAGAGCAAAGTACGGTACTGAGTGAAATGAAAACAGTTCATAATTCTAACTAAGATGTCTTCATTCCCTACCGAAAAAAAACAACCTTAAAATATTTGACATGGGATTTGAAAGGATTCGGATGTCATAAACAAATTCAGAAGTAGATTACTAAGATAACTTTACTGTCGGCACAACAAAGCACTTCAAACCCAGTAGTTCCTCAAAGTTCTATCATTGAGATCATCTCAATATCATTTTTTAAAATAACTTTTTTTTATTAATCATCTTTTCCTCCATTTGGTTTTAAGTTACGTACCTACGTATACGTAGGTTAGTGTCAAAGTGTTTCTGTTTCCCAAGGGAATCAAAGCAAGCATGACTGGTTTTCTTAATTAAACTTTTCTCAGCAAATACTGAAACATTGTGGGCACAACGGAGTGTTATTCTGACTTATTCACATTGGCTGCATTCCATTTGGCCCTGCCAGCATACTGCTTGTTACATAGCAGCAAGGGTTTGAAAAACCCACTTCAACTGAGTGCAGAATGCAACTGAGGAGGCAGGTGTGGTGTGAAATTAATCTCAATGAGCTGATAACTGAACAGCGGCAGATGGCAGAGAAGGTGTGGTAACCTTTAGTAACATTTTTACAGCTTTTTAGTGTTGATAGAGACACTATGGGATATTTTCCAAATGCATTTGGACACTACAAGCTTTATGCTCTCTAAGTACATTTGCTATTTTGTTTACTTGCGGCAAGTTGGCATGAAGATCAGTTGTCCTGATCGGGTAATACAATTAATAACGTGTGTGTGAGGAGGGGGGTTTGTTTCAGATGTTACACATGATGATCGGATGGCGTTTACACAGACGTGGTCACACAGGTTCGGACATGACATGGGCTGATGGTTAAAGAGTTAGGTCAGCCATGGTGGTTGCTACTTGTTCATCCCTCCTCAGTTCCACCCAGGCTTCCTCTCCTTTCACTCCACATTAACTACACACAAGATAGCAGCATCTGTAAGCTTATATCAGTGGGTCAATGGCAGAAAAGTAAAGTCCATGTAACAGACATGTCAGGAAAGTATCATGACTGCAGTTCATGAAGAGGGAAGATGACCGGTGGTGCCTCTTGTTTATAAAGAAGCAAGCCAAAGATTCAACCTAAACCACAGGCAGGTCACATGATAATGCTATCATCATTTAGGTTGGGTGTACTGGCTAGTCTTTTAAGTAATAATGGAATGGTGCATGTTGTTGTGTTGGTTGGTGTGAGTACCGTGTTACCTTTTCTCTCCTCTGTTCTCAAACTACATTGTCTTCATTTGTTGACTCAACTACAAATGTACAGTCCCATGCACCCCATGCATTGGCTCAATTTACTTCTCAACCCCATGCCATTTTAAAATCTACAAGCCTTTTTATATTCTTAAAAAAAGGTGGAGGCCAATCTTTGTGGGAAAAAAAAGAACAAAACGGATACATTTCTCTGCCTTTTTGCATGCAAACACAGCACACTGACATGGAAAGGGAATAACTATCACTTCAAAAATGCAAAAAGCTGAAACAATGGACCATTAAAGGTATAAGAGGAATTGCTGGTTAATGACATGAAGGAGTGTGATATTTTTACAACAAATGTGGGCCTAAAACACGCAACAGAAAATGACCTCATGCACCTGAGCCTGCAACAAGTTAAGCTGTTATACAGCAAGCACTGTTTGGCAAATACAAAAAACAGTAATAACATTTTTGCTGAAATCAAGTTCCAACCTAGTGTGCAAATAATGTGCTAACATTATACTTGTTCTTAATATTTACTGATGCAGCGTTTTGTTAAGCACTGTGTTCTCTATCAGCACCACCCTACTTTGCCTTCATACAGATAGATACAGTCCTACCTGGAAGGTGCCCAGGATTCTTCCATTCTCTATCCTTTAGGCTTACAACCTACTTCACTCTAATAAACAATGGTGAATATTATTTAAATAAACACAAAATCAAGACTGCCAACTCCTTTACAATTATCTGACGCAAGGGATTAAGTTAGAGACTGCATTTTTTTAACCTTACACTTCATGGGGAATGATGAGTTGAAGAGTTATTGGCAGCTCTCACCTGTTTGTTTACTCTTATGTCTTACATGATACTTATAATTACGAGGCAAGCCACTGAGGATCGAAATTTGGAATTTACACTACATGAAACTCTGTGGCTTTTCTATGTGAACATTTTAATGTTGCACTACATTTGCTTCCACAAGTAACATTTAAATGCAGGACACCAACTTGCTGAATTAGTTATTTCATTACCTGTAAAAAAAGAAAGACAACTGTGAGGGCTGTGGCAGTTGAGTCTGTATGTACACGTGTGCCATTTTGCCCTGTGCGAAGATCTTAGTAGGCTTCCAGTGAATCATCCCAAAATAGGCTCTGTACGTCCAGCATGGTCGCCAGCTCCAAAATATGCTTCTGTAGAAGGCTGCTCTCCACTGTGTCCTGTTTGGGGAGCTCAGGGTACGACTCCGGGAAGCTACGGGACTCCTGCAAGCACAAGATCAAAACCTCTGACTCCCACAAATATCATTATTATTGGAAACACATCAACACTAAGCATGTTACATTTTTTTCCAGGAACCCTTTTCTTTTTGTTTCATCCAGCTGCTATTATACCTGTTGTTCTTTACAGAGCCAGTAGCCTACATTGTGCTGTGAAGTCCTATTTAGAGCACTGATGCTCTGGATTGGTAATCTGGAGAAAAGTTTGTATGTGGATCGGGGTGATTCAATCCAACACTGCTTTGGAAAACTGGTCCAAACGTAAGATGGATTTGCTGATGCTGGATAGCAAAACATTGAATTTCCAAATGCGGATCATTCAGATCCAGATTTAACTCCTTGAAAAACAGAGCTCAGGGAATTAAAAGGTAACTCTGAATCAAAAGTAACACCTAGACTGAGTGATTCTTTTTTAACATTATTAGACAAGACACCCACACTAGAAAGCTTTTTTGATGCTGCTAATGCTGGGGCTGGAGGGGGTCATTATAATTATATCTGATTTGGAGTCAAAAGACTGCAGGACATTTTTGGACATCTAATTATTCATTTGAGTGAGGCAGGATATAATATAGGGCACATTAGTGGTACCAGACTTTAACAGGCCATACAGTTGCAAATCATCCGCAAATCAATGACAATGGGTATTATGTTTTACGTGTGATTTGCCCCGGGAGTAGCATGTAAATAAGAGGGGAACCAGATTAGAGCCCTGGGAGATCCCACAGAAGATAAACGGACGAGAGAAGGAGGCATCTCCAAGCATTACAAAGAAGGACCTGCTGGAGTGATAAGAGATAAACCAGAGCCATATCATTGAGGGCAACAGAGATTTTAAGACAGTTGATCAAAACGTGGTTTGTGGCCCACTGTGTCAAAGGAATTTGCTTGCAGTATGACATTGCATTCCTGGGCTAACAGAGAGATTTCACTTCAGTGGATTAATGTTGAAAGTGGGCTGAAGTCAAGACCCTGTTTAGTGTTTCAGTGGAGCTCCTTGATTGCACACTGCTAAGTGGACACCAGATCTTTGAGAGAAGCAAGCAGAATGGAAGAAAGATAAACACAGTGGAGACACTGTGTTTATCTTTCTTCCATTCTGCTTTTTTTTTTTTTTTTTTTACATTTCCCCTGTTTCTTCATTCAAACATTACAGAGAAAAAGATTTTTTATACCTGACTGCATATTCGTGCAAGAGCTATTAAATCACTGTTAAGTTGCCAGGTGCGGCCCTGGTATTCATTGGTGCTTATAAAAAAACAGTAATGGAACCTCACAGGACAGGAAGCTGCTGGTCTATCTCTGCATAAACACAGTAACTGATCAAGGCAGTGGAAGAGCAACTCCCGTGTTTGCAACGTAAAATTACTGTTTTTGAGTGATAAAACGACTATTTCTGGTGAACAAAGAGAATCTTACAGGTCTGTAGGGATCCTAATGTTAACAGACACTTTGAATAATCAAGCCTGTCAGTGGCAAAAAACAGCACTTTGGTACATGGACGTACTTTGATCAGGTGTGTTGCCCCAAAAGATTACAATGCAGCCATTGCAGCACGTAGGTCATCTACTACACCAATTCCAAAATGCTTTGTACCTACTGGTCATTTTAAACCCAACGTATAAAAAAAAAAAAAAATACGTCCCAGGTTTTAAATCACAGAGGTGAGGTTAACCTTTAACTGTGTGATGCATTTTTGGCATTCAAATAAATAATTCAACTTCCTTAAGAAAAGCACAGCAGCAATGACTTACCCGGAATAGTTTATGCAGTCTCAATGCAGCTGAGCAGAACACAAAGCGGATCAGCAGCAGCCGAAGGAATTCGTCACCAAAGAATTGTAAAAAGGCTTGGTCTGTGAAGACAGTGAAAACAAGTAGCTGATTAACCTATTAGTTGATCAGCAGATATTGACAACTGACTAATTGTTTAAGGCATTAAATAAAACAAAAATGTTATGTATTCACTGTTTTCAGCTCTCAAACGTGAGATTCACCTCTCTCTTTCTGTTTTATGCCATTGTCAACTGAAAATCTTTGGTTAGAATTTTGTGCTTCTATTGCAAAGTTGACAGAGGGATGACAAGAAATCAGGGTTGGACGGAGATGAGAAAAAAAAAAACAGGCAAAACAGGGACACTGTGGTTGGTGGTTGGTGGTGTTAAACCTTAGGCTATCAGGGCACCCCATAGTGAACACCTCTGCTATTTTAGTGAATCATATAATAATTTGATGAAATAAAAGGCATTACTTTTACCATGATTAATACAGTGTTTGACCTGAAAAATAATTCAAATGATTTTGAATTTAGATTTCTGCATGATTATACACATTTCATGCTCCACCCTAATCTTCATGACATAGTAGCAGACATGAAAGAATGTATGGAAGATATGCTACCTATGGTTCGTGATCGAGTGATCATCTGCCCAATGTCACGGTAGACTTTGCGAAGAAATTCTTGAGCCCTCTCCCACAGTCCTCTTCGCACACTGTTTAAGCCGCACACAGAGGAGAAAGCCAAGAGTGGGCTGTAGAGGAACAGAGTGAAGAGACTCCCACGCTGAGACTGATCTGAACAGGTGAGCAGAGACAGGGGTCAGGTGAGAACATGAATTTGTATCTTAAGCCTGATAGATCTTCTCCCTCTTTGCCATAGAGCTCCACTGTGGTACAATATGAATCCAAACACATCAGTGAGCCACTGTTGCACTGGGTGACATGTTCTTTCATTGCTTTGAACACAAAAAGTGACAAGAAGTCAATCCCACGTATACCATCCCATATCCAAGAGCACCAAAAGGGGATTAAACTGGTGCTGAAAATAACCCCCAACATATGCACTATTTAATCCTGTTTGTGTGATGTTTGTTAAAACTACAGTAACCAGGTGTTTTAGGAAATGACTGAACCTTAATGAAACTACATGTTGGGGAATCAATGGGCTTGGGTCTGACAACAACAGGCAGTTAAGGTAAGTCAGATTTATCCTTTAATGTACTGTTGTTCTACCGGGACACACACCTTGTACACTCTTGGGATATACAGTAGGTGATAGTAGGCACACCAGAGGCTGGCCAAAGAGATTTGTGAAATTCTATTAGGAGAAACAAAAGACAAAAGAGGTATTAAACACAAGAACAATTACTCACAGTGTGACCATATTAAACCATTGGTTTATTTTCTCTCAGTAACTTAACCTTGTTTACGCACCTTGTAGGCTGTGCTGTTCGAAGAATCCACAATGACAAAAAGTGGCTTTCGAGTGAAAGGGAACAAGTCCCCTGGATGAAGGCTGCAACACCACAAACAAGTATAAGTGGGGAACATACATGTGCATCCCTGCAAGTCTACGGTGAGCTTCTGCACTGCTGAAACTGGACAGTAGTATGGTTGTGTAAACATGGTTGTTTCTCAGCTTGTTATTAGCACAGAGAGTGGGCAGCAGTCAGAGTCAGACAGAAGTTACTTGTCATAAGTGACAAAAAGCAAAAGTAAAAGAACGGTCCCATTGAATTTCCCCTGGGGTTAGGTCTAGCACCTCCAGCTAACTGTGAACACAGGAAGCATGAGGCATTGTTGGGTACATTTTCACATTTAAAGGCATCAACCACCTTCTTCTGTTCCACAGATACACACGCATATGTAAAATATTGTAAAATTCTAGCTTTTGTTCACACATTATATGACATTTTTTGAAAAATGACAGAGAAAGAGACAGGGAAATAATCTCTCACCAGTGCATTTCTTTCTGGGCCTGATTCCTCTTTTGCACCGTTTCGCCATTCACCACATCTCGATTTGTATTTGTGAGAACTCCTCCGAAATCATATGGTCCTACAGGAAATGTTCAAAGAATAAAGCTTCACTGCTTTACCTTGAAAACAGATTGTGACATATAGATCTTAAATTCCACTAGATTCCACTTGGTTAGCATCATTGCACTGCATAATAGGTGCACCAGACTGGACTGTATCTATCTATTGTATATTGAAAAGGTTTTCAGACACATATTTTATACACCAAAAAAGGTTCTTATTGCAATAACCTTTGAGTAAACAAGACAACACACAATAGAGACCCTTTTCAAATATGGAATATGTACCCAATGTCGACAAGAAAGGGAGTGAATTCCCCAAAAAGTGAATGCCCACTGCTTTGTTAATTAGAAAGTAAGTTAATTAGAACATAGTAAATTAGGAGGTCCTACTTTGTGTTACATTGGTGTCAGATTCAAGTAACGCCTTCTCCCATGTTTATAAAACACATAACAGTGTTGACTTCATCTGTCTGTTCATGTCTTCTTGTCATTCAGATATGAGTGTGCATTACCTAAATGTTCATTATGACTTTATTCAAAGCCATAATACTACTGGAGGACAGCAGAGTTAAGAAGTTCTGATATTATTATGCGTATCACTATGCATCACTGATTTTGCAGTTGAAGTCTTAAATAATGATCATCATGAATAGGAGGGACGCTCGCTCTCCTCTCACAGTCAATCTTCAAATCTTAAATTCAAAACATCCTCTTCGTGCTTGGACTCTTCGAGTTTCCAGATTTAGCCAGCTTGGTGTGGATGTAGTCTAAGAGGTAGTATAATAGTATAAGAGATAGTATAATATGAATGAACTAATATCAATTAACTCATTAATTTAAGAAATATTCCATTTCATATTAGGAAAGAGCGTGGGGTCAAATATTTAGCATTTTACCTTCATAATCTGAATGCCCTATAGGGAAGACTCCAGTGGCTGACAGGTAGACAAGCAGAACGCTGTTGGCAGGCAATTCCTGGAAATTAGAGCAATGGAAGAAAAAAAGTTGATGTTATTATGTTAGATGTTGACATGAAATTATAAAAGTAAACTAGAAAATAGACTGATGGATACAGGGTGAAACCTATCCAAATATGCAACAATGAAAACCTCCCCAAGTCAGTAAATGACCTCATTCTTTGTCACAATTAATGTTCTCCTGGTAAGACAAGATGAAATGTTTGGATATTACATAAGCACCAGTGGAAAGATGAGAGTCTATACAGGAACAATGTCCCAAACCAGCACTTATAATCCTCGAGGATGACAGGTACTTCGTATAAGAGATAACTTTGTTAACTTTGCATGCCTAATAATAAACCTAAGTGATATTTAACCTAGAACCGTTATAATGAAAGTGAGTACTGACCTTAAAAGAGGCAGACAAGAAAGTAAAAAGCTGGCTGAATGTTGGCTTGTACAACAAATATTTGTGAGGGTTTTCTCTTTTAGCTGGCTTCTCATTGGGTTCCTGTGGACAAATATTTATAGCATTACTGTTCATATATCAGTTCAAGTTTACTTTATGTGTGACAGGGTAAAAAGTCCTCTAGGAGACATTATTGTGTGTTTATCACCCAAAATTAGTCAGCCACCAGTGGGGAATGATGTCATTCTTGAGGGAAAGATGGATTTCACTCACACTCAATTATACCATAATTACACAGCTGCTCTTACAGGCCAAAACACGGTGACATACAGGAAATTGCTACTACTATCCTGATATTATAAAAGCCTTATTTCACTCGAAACACTCCACCATAACTATGCTATTTTTATGACATGACACTCACCAGCGTTCCTTGTTTTGAGGTCTGTGTGGCCAAGTTTACGGGTTCCCTCTCCAAAGCTTGAAGCATACGAAACATATCGATGGTTAACTCACTGAACTTCACCTACAAAAAGGAAGAAAACAACAGTGACATAACCTTTGATTGAGAGATTTGTAGAGAACGACTGCTGTAGGCATTGTGGTTTTACTCATGATGCGAAGGTCAGGTTTTTAGTTTGAAGACCTTCAAAGACAAATCAGGGCTGCCGTATAAGAACTGAGAAAAATTACGTTTAAATCCTCTCTAAATGAGTCTTATGGAAATTTGAGTTTTTTGGTCAATTAGATATTATAGCCAACAGAGCAACAGCAACTACTAGTAACACCTCCCAAAGCAGAAGATAAAGAATATGTGTTACACAGTCACTTTTTGCCAAGAGGATAAATAAGTCTGATCAGAGACAGAGAGGTTTGCCCTACATGTTGGAACAGTAAAATCACACCTGACTGTGTTCAAGGGACTTGGTAAGGCCACAGATTTTGCCTCTTGTACAAGTTTATGGGGAGGAGAAATGATAGCGCTCTGGTGGTGGAGTTCCTATCGTGGACAGAAATGACTTGAATTCTACACATACACTTAAAAATATTTTGTGTGAGATTCAAATTAAGCTTTTCGGGATTTGTCATTATTTTTCTTCAAAATTAGTCAATAACAATATGAATAAGGGCTCGGATAGGAGGCCAGTGACTAGACATTGTAGCTCAACATTTTCCTCCTCCATATGTTAGTGTTGCTGTTATGCAGATCTGTGTATCAGACAGGGGAGAGAGAAACGCATGAAAAGCTAAAACACTGGGCCCACTACAAGAACACTTTGATATTTTTATCCCGAGCTTCTCTTCCTTTTTCTGTGAGGTTTTGAGTGCTCGAGTCAGATTGACTAAACTCCCTAAATGCCAAAACTCCAATTCCAATTCTTCTACCTGTTCTGCTCAATTTGTAGGCAAGTGGACATAATAATATCACCAATGAGTAAAATGGACAACTTCAGTGTAGAGCCTGTTGTTGAAAATCAGCAGCCAAATAAAAAACACAAATGTATTAACGTCAATAATCATATTGGAGGACCCGAAAAAAACAGATTTCATTAATAATACTACAGCTGTCAATGCAGTGTCAACATGGAGCTGCACCGTGAAATGAAGAGGGAATGGTTTGACATGAAGCAGATGCTAAAAAAGCTGTCCATGTCTCAAAGATATCACATAGAATTTGTAACCACAAGTAGCGCTATGGAACAATGTTTTTATTAGTGGGTACTCGTTTTGCTTGTACACATGCATGTGGGTAATGCAATATACAGTCCTGTCAATGTTTTCACACTATTCTACTAATATACAGTTGGCATTAAGAAATGCAGCAATGCGCCCACAAGGGCCATGAAGAAGACCACCGCAAGATAGAAAACTTTGATGTAAACAATACTGGTTTCAAAAATCACTTCAGCACATTTCTTAAAACTCAAGCATTCACACATGTTTTGGTGAGACACAGAGACAGAATGCATTTTAGTACAGGTGATGTTAAACTGTCAGGTACTCTGAGGCAGCAGTTGGAGTGTGAGAAACTTTCTAGCAACTACTGAACTGCTGAATTTGTGAAGTTAACATACAAGTGAAATAAGGGAAAAAATCCTGTTGTCGAACTTCTCAGTAAATTCGTTTTTTTCCCCCAATTTAATTTTTTATTGTAAATCCAAATTCCTAAAGTCCTTTGTGAATTTTAAGTCCAATTTCATACACATATCACATCATATTTGTTTATATTGAAAAGGTGTTCAATGTTTTATACTGTTTGTTTGAGAGCCAACAACAAGTTTTCTTCAGTAAGACTGGTTAACTACTGTATTGATGTGCATGAAGTGTTAGGAACTGAATTAGAATTAGTGTGTTAAAACCTGGTTGTTACAGTTGCCGATGATTAGTGCATCCGCAAGGACGAGCTGCCCAACCACCATGCCTTGTTCCAATGGAGGCACACTTCCCTCCTGCAGCCGATTGCTGGTGACGACGACAGAATTGTTGTCATTCAGAACTACCACTGGATCTGCCTGTTTTACAAAAGGAGAGAAACACCAGTGAGTAACAGCTGATCCAATGGACCAGGCAGCAAACAACTCACAAAAGGGACTTCTTGGCTGCCGGGCTGCCAGTCCAGAGGAATGAAATGTTGCATCAGGGTTTTAATTTCATTAACTAACTCCAAACTATACAGTCATGGGTTTTTATTATCTTTTTTTATATATAAATAAGATACATCAAGATTTGTTACATCCATTATGATTAGTGAAACTAATTAGTGAAAATGCTGAGTATGTTGAGATGTTACATTTGGAGGATTGATTACCTCTACAAAAGCTGCCACTTCCTGTAGAACCAGGTTCCATTCCAATTGGTCCTCTGTGTTAAATCGCTGTGTGTAATCTTCAATTTCCTCAGATAACTCCTGCAGGTAGCAGACAGACACAAAATTAATGTTCATGCAAATGTACAAACACTTTTTTCACACTGCTGCAAAAACTTGTGCCAAATTTATAAAAGAAGGTCCATACAAATTTAATGAGTGAGGCTGACCTGCCCCAAGTATTCTGAATGCTGAAAAAGGAAGCTGTGATCAAACTTTTGGTTTTGTTTGTAAAGTTAGTCCATTAGTTTTGATGTCTCACTAAGGGACACACTCCCCATGTATTCTCAGAATAACTTGAACAGTCATTTTGTTGAATCCACTTACAAAGAGCCGCTAATGCTGGGTTAGAATGAGGAGGTGGGCAGGCTTTCTTGAGTCAAATGAGTAACAGGACAATCCTTCTTTCATTCTCTAGATTCAGGCGGCCAATTCTCCAGCTTAGCTGCCTAGCCTGAGCTCTTAGCTGTGCTTTGTCATGGACATGCATGCATGGCATGTTCAAATGTGGCACAAGGAAAGTGAAAATGTTCATGGGCCAACAATCCCACTGACAGGGACAGAAAATACCCCAATCTAAGTAGAACGCTACATGGTTCTCAGTGTTTCTTTAGTTTCAGAAGACGTGGTCCCCATCCAAAAACCATCTTCCCTAGGTTTTGAAGGGATGGAAAGCATGCTATATAGCCATTGGTGGCATCCCATTTCTATGACTTGACATAATTGTGACCTTCCAAGCACAGGCCTTTGACAACATGGGCTACATGTCTAATAGTGCACCTACCATTGCCATGCTATGACCAGGAGATCGCGGGAATTGTGTCAGCCACCTATCCCCTACAGGTCTACATGGTAAACATGGACAAAATGTGACATAGCCTTTTCTGGGCCACAGGGCCACAGCACAATCGCAGTCTGTCTCTGAAATGAGCATATTTCCTGACATAAGGTGTGTTATTGGTCAGAGTTCTGACCAAAGAGGTGATAACCACAGATTTTGGTTTGCTTGGCTTGTTTGACGGCAGGACTGTGAAGAATGCTAACAGGGTTTAAAGCTGCTTTGTCTAATACTGCATTTTCTCAAATAAAAGGCTCTAAAAATGTCCTGGGGTTTGGTCACCACAAACAAATAGTATATAATGGATACATAGTGCCTGTTATTTTAATGTGCATGCCATTTAAGCATAATGTACATTTCCACTACTTAAGCATAAGTGGTTTTATAGTACCAACCGAATTGCTTCCATACAATAGTGTACTGAATAATACTTTGTCACTCAGTACCATATTTTGATATCTAAGGAGTAAATCTCATCAGCATCAGTGAGCCAATAACCATGCTGCATACTTGTACTGAGATGTAATACTGCTGGTGATTGGCTGGCTGCTGGTGATGGCGTGTCAGATATGCTTGATTGGTGTAGCGGCATCTACATATCCCATAGTGAGACACTGAAATGAGTGCTATGAATGCTACATGAGTTTCACAGGTGCAAATGGTGTTTCTATGTTTTTCAGAAAACCAGGGCAAGTAACAAGGTTTTGCTCACTAAGCATACTCTTGTTAAAAAAGAAAAAAGAAAAAAACCTCCTTCCATACCTTCACCAGAACTTTGACTAGGTCCATCTTGTTCAGCAGTAAACAGACGACTATGTAGCGAGCATAATATCGAAGCTTCTTCACAACTAATTCTGGCCTGATAAAAGACAAAAGACAATAAGAGCTTGCATTAAAGGACTGCATTAAGGCTACTGATGACACCTCATGGTTCACATTTTAGTCTGAGGATTAAAATGACAGACAGACAGACATTATTTTGACTCAATCCCACAGACACTGTCCAGCTGCCCCAACTGTGGATTAATTCACTGATGAAAATAGTTCCAAGCTAATACACTATTTCCTTTTTTTCCTAAAACTACGATGACCAGCTGTTTTAAGAAATTACTTGCTGACAAAAATTAACTTCTGTGTCTTTCTATGTTTTTAAAGATCTCTTCAGCCAATGAGCTTGCGGCTGAGAGCGACCAACAGAACAGGGAAGTGAGAAAGGAGTGAGAGATGTGTTGACATTACAATATTGCTAACGCTAATTTTTTAGTCACACTCTTATTGTTAGTGCTATAGTCACTGTTAGTATGTTGGTTGCTGTTTGTGTTGTCCCTCTCTCTCTGTGTGTGTCTCTCTCTCTCTGTGTCTCTCCCTCTCTGTGTCCAAACCTCCACCCAACACGGACCCTGACAGAAGCCGCCCACATTGAGCCTGGGTCTGTTTGAGGTTTCTTCCCGTTAAAGGGGAGTTCTTCTTGCCACTGTTGCTCAATATAATATCTGATGCTTGCTCATGTGGGGATTCTTGAATCCTTAATTTTGAATTCCTGAATTGTTGGGTCTCTCTCTAATAAAAGAGTTTGGTCTAGACCTGCTCTTTATGTAAAGCGTCTTGAGATAACGCTGTTATGATTTGGCGCTCAATAAATAAAGATTGATTGATTGATTGATTGAATAGTTAAAAAACTTAATGTCCAGCCAATTTCTTATATACACCAAGCAAAGGCATTTACTTCCTGAAATTGTAATTGCTGAAAATTACCTGTCCTCTTTGTTGACCTGAAAGTAGTAGGAGCGCTGACGGATGGCTGAGTAGAATGAAAAGGCCTCATTCAGGTAACTTGTTTCTGAGGTACGAAGACTGTCAATCAAGATTAGAAAACGAGAAAGGTGTGTTACTATGTCTAACAGTGGAGCACATTTCTATACATTCATTACATTTCAATGCACCTCATACATTTTGATTGTGTTACACCAACACACTTTTAGGGACAATTTGATAAAAACAGTATTAATTTACAAATAAACAGGAGGTTGACTGTTCCTTTTCCAAAAGAGTCAAGCAGCAATCTAACATTTTCCTGACCTTGAAATTCACTTAACTTACAGACAGCACAGAGTGCAGGTTGCACAGATGGGAGAAGAGGATCAAACCAGTGAGATGAGGCAGAGCAAAGCAGAATATTGGTATTTTGCTGGAAAATGGGTCTTATAACACAGTCAGACTAGAATCTGCAGGGCAAAATGTATTTGCATGGTGAGGCCAAAAGCAGAGGGTGACAGGAAGCAAGGATAGGGTTGTAACCATTAACTCCAGGAGCTAGCGGGGCTAGCAGGCCCCAGTCCACAATAGTTAATAACTATTAACCTTAGGGTAAAGTCTCCACATCTGATTGGAGAGTCAAATTTGAATCTGGTTAAACTGTGTGCGAAGCAAAGGAGGAAAAAAGAAAGTGAGGCAGTGAAAGCCCTTGGCAATGCGTGCGATTGAGACAAAGTATGACTTACTAGTAGTGGTAGTAAAGCTGACCAATTTTGGATGCAACTTCTCCAATCTGCCATCTCTTCAAGCCATACCGACTGTCCAGAACCTGCCTGTCAATAAAAGAAAACATATAATACTGAGCACGAGAAAATTAAATAATGGTGACACTGTGACATTAATCACCTAATACATGAGATAAATAACCTGTGTTGTTGCTGAAATTTCCACAGCTTAGTGTAGACATCAAAAGTCCGTCCAAAGTAGGACTGCCATTGCTTGTGTCCATACTGAGGAAGGTCTCTGCAGCAAAAAGCACAATATCGGTCAGAGGAGGAGAGCAAAGAGTACAAAATCCACAAACAATCAGATGGCAATTACAAGAACAGCTAAACATTTTGTCAAATACAGTTGTTTGCAGTCACAGTGCTTTGGCTCCTCATGGTCTGGAGGATTTTCAGACTTTCTTCTGACATTTTGCATGTGATCAGAGTGAATGAGCATTTTTGAATGTCTGAGAAAAAGCCCTGACCTTGTAGTTCTTTCAAGGGAAGCAACCCTAAACACAAATTACATTTACAAAGAATCAAGTCCAGTCAAATTTTATTCATATAGCCCAAAAATACAAATCACAATTTGCCTAAGGGGACTTTACAGTCTGTACAACATACAACAAGCTCTGGCCTTACACTTTCAATTTCAATGTCACTTGTACAGAACATATCAACACAATCACAGTATATACAAACTACAATGAAACCCATACAGTTACGAATATGTTTATGTATATGTATTAAATATGAAGTAATCGGACCTGCAGTAACTGTGGGCTGCAAAAACTAGCTACAAACACAACAATGACATCTTTTAGGTTGATTTGGAACAGGTTGATAAATTGTGTATTTACACATCCAACAGTTACTGAGCACCATTTGGAGTCATGTGTGTGTCCACCTGATGAATGGAAGTCCAATATTCTCTCTGTATTAGCTCTGTTTTTGGTCTCCACCAACTCCTAAGGGAAAAATCTGACACTTTAGCTGCAAAATACTATGTTCACCAGTTGGTTGGTATACAGCAGGTTTTAGAGCAAGAGCGGTGAGAGTGAACCAAAACAGTTGTGTGCTGGACAGATCAACAATGAGCTGAAACTTATTATAGACTTCTATAAAGCCAAAGGGAGCTGCAGATTCCTGTCATCATTTTTTTGTAGGTTCATCGTTAAAAAAAGACACCTTTTATTTTGTCACATTGTCTTCACACTTTTAATTGACACATTGTTCTGAACATTACAATATTTGGCACTTTTGCTTTGTAAATGACTTAAATTATGAACAGAACAATTTATTATGTTGTTTTCTCAAATTCAAAGCACAATGAACAAAATTACAATAAATAATTATACTATTAATTAGGAATCTTCCCAATTACAGAAACGATTATGGCAACTACTACTTTTTTTTCATTGTAAGTGATTTTGGTATATAAACTATAAAAAATATGTAATAAACAAATCATAAAGAAAGAAAAGAAAAAAGTACTGTCCCCAATCTTCTGTACAGATTCTCATTTCATTAAACTTCAATACAATCTATACAATTTCCTACTTGCCCTAGGTTCTGTTCCCTTTACATCTATTCATAACAACAACGTCCTTCAAAAGATGACCTAATTTGGTCATATGGCAAGCATGTCTAACTGAATAATCTACTGATGAAAGGATGGTTTTCATGTTACATTTTACATTAACTACAAGAGAAGCTGCAACAGCCTGCTTGATTTTATATCAAAGGCTGATGCACTTTTGATTTGCTGTAAAGTGTAAGCGTAAGCCCAGTGATGAGCTTAGTAATGCTCAGTAATGCTCTGATTACTGTAGCTACTGTGGAAGAATCTATTTTAATGTAAGATTGAAGAAAGTGAAAGAAAATAGTCTTCACTTTTCTCTTTCAAGTAAAGCTATGGGGGATAAGGAACACATTTCTTTCTTCTTACTTTTGAGATACTACCCCTACTGTCCAAGATCTGAAATGTTAAATCTGTTACAGCATTGTTTTCTGAAGCTATTTCATATCAACGTTTTCATAAAATATGGTCAGGACAGGTTAATTGTAATCTAGGACAGTATTAGAATTGATAAAGTGCTTGAAACTTACCTTTTAATAACGTAACCAAGCTGTTTAAAACCTCTGACACAACCAGCTAATTTTACACCAGGAGGTTTAGTAGCTGTCACTTAGGGACTTCTTCAGTTAAATTAGGGTTAGCATAAAGCTGTACAGGGAAATTTCCAGAGTATTTAAAAGGTCTGTGACACGTGTGTCACCGTGGGTTTTTATGGGTTAAGCTTAAGAACACAGGTGGTTAAATGCATTTCACTGTGCAGCAAAGAGAGAGTTCATAGCAGTCATGAAATCTCTCCTAAATATCGACATTCAGAGAAACAAAGGTTAGACTAAAACAGTAAAGCTGTGGGCTGCTCTGATCAAGAGGTCTGAGTGATAGACCCAGACAGACTATTTAACAATAAAATCTGCCTTCAATCTGGCAGTGGCCCATTTGAGAAAACTGAATTTACTTGTAGGTTCGAGAAAGCTTCTTAACAGCTATCTCCTGGGATAAGCAGTTCAAAGAGTTAACACCAGGGTTTCTATTTGGTGCTGATTCACGTATCCGGACAAATGGGAAAAATTGCAGTCAAATGTTTGTAATTGTATTGTATATTACTTCATAACAATTGATAGGCAGGATGATTATAAAGAATGATATCATCAAGACACGTAGATTTAGAATATTTCAAAAGGAGGCTACTTTAGTCCAAATAAAATATCATGTCATGGAGGCGATGTGCCTATAGCCGCGTTGCACGTACGCCGTAGGGTACAACAAGATGGTGAGCTGTCGTTTACTATGTGAGTGATCAAACTACTATGGAGCTGCCAGCTGGTACAGGCAAAACAAATACAAATAGCCGCCGACACTTTTGACCAATATTAGTCGCGCTATTATTATTCATATATTAACTATTGTCATGTTTTTCAATGCTACCATATTGCTAATGCATATTCCTATAGCTGCTGTTAGTATTTTGGTTGCTGTTTATTTTGTCTCTCTCACCTCTCTCCAACCTCCACCCAACACGGACCCTGACAGAAAGCCCCCCCCCCGAGCCTGGTTCTGTTCGAGGTTTCTTCCCGTTAAAGGGGAGTTTTTCCTGCCACTGTTGCCTAATATAATATCTGATGCTGCTAATTTTGAATTCCTGAATCGTTGGGTCTCTCTTAATTAAAGAGTTTGGTCTAGACCTGCTCTTTATGGAAAGCGTCTTGAGATAACACTGTTATGAATTGGCGCTATATAAAGATTGATTGATTGATTGATTGAAATACTGACGCTTGTTGCATATATGAAGATGCTGATATCTTATGACTCTTTTCCATTTAAAACAGCTACGCAAAAAATTAATAAAAGACTGGCCTATTTTTACATGCTGATCTCTGTTGCGCATATGCACCACTAACCTGCAGCTCTCAAGCCGGGGGTAACAACTGTCACTGGAACAGTGGAAGCATAGTGTTGCAGCAAAATAGCATCAGAATGGGACAATAATAATGCATTTCTGGCTCATTTTTACTTTTTCATTCAATAGATAACTATTAATTATTTCTACTGGACATTATGACTTTTACCGATAACGAAACGCCAAAAACCTCTGCTTTACACACAGTGCAGTGATCTGCATAGAAATGCAACAAGCTATCTGTCTCAAAACCCCAATGGTTACCTCCAAAGAAGTTATACACAATCAAAATTAAACAAAGACAACAGAAATGGTGTTTCACTATTTCAGTCATTTCAAATGGCTCTGAATTTGGGTGCCCATAAAAATGGGTGTTTTGAGCTCAATATGAAGTCATTCTGACGGTGATTCAAATATGACGACAATGCAGCATCAGTTCTGACTAATACCCCACATACCCTGAGTGGGTCATGCACAGCTCAGATTCTAACAAACAGAATGTACCAACATCAAGGTGATGGGGAGCAGTTAATCTATAGAATCTATATAATCAATGACTCATTCCATGCATTCATCTAGCAGTCAGTCTGAGAGCCTGGCCCTTTTCTTTCTCTCAGTCAGTACTGTCCTGCTTGGCTCACCACCAAATGACAGGTTCAGCGGCTCCTGCTACTCCAGATGGCCAATCTGTTTGCACTCTACAGTCTTTCTGAGCTTATTGTGATGTCCACTGTGACAATATCACAACAAAAATATCCATGCAGAATATAGTATCAGTTATTTAACAGTCAATCTGGGGACATGATTGTGGCTTGAATTCAAAATAAACTTTTGATTAAGATTTTGAGATTTTGGTCAGATCATCCCGGTGGTGTTCTTAAATGTCCGTGTCCTGTACTTGAATCAGTGTAAAAACTTTGTACAATGTGTGTCCATTAATTGAAGAAAATAACTTAAAATTTGAGCTTTCTAGGTACAAAAAAAAACCAAAGGTACGTTCTGATTTAACAGAGAAAGGGTGTCTCTCATACACTCTCTGATCACACCCTCACCAACTGCGGTTCTCTCAGCAGGTAAGCTGGCTCCTTATAACACTGATGAATTTAAATTCTGGTAGAACACAGTGTGCCAGTGTATTGTAGATTAGCTTGATAATATAATTTATCAAACTGAATATTCAAGACATCCTTGACAAGCAAACATAGACACAGACATTATAAGGAAAATACGAAGACATTTTGATTTTAGAGGTGGAAAAAGACAAGAGTGAGCATATCTATGCTTGTACTGTAAAAAAAATAATATTTCTAAATGAAGCTCAAAGCCATTCATAACCTCACTGAACTTTAATGAAACAGAAATGACAAACAGAAGTTAAATAATTCTTAAAATTATTCTAAATTAATGCTGGTAGTTAAGGAAACCTGTGATAGTGGAACACCAATCAACCTACAACTGATCACAATTAGCCTATAAATGGTATAAATAGGTCAGTGATGCTCAGCTGATAATTGCTTCAATTACATAGTAATAAGAAAAAGAAAGAACAGGAAAGTAGTCAAAATCAGCATAAATAGTATGAGTGGATTCACGTCTGCGAGGCAGATTGTTGCCCTTCTTGCATAGATGCTATTGTGTTTGTTAACGTGTGAGGGTGATTCTGCGGTGCCACTAAAGCCACTAAAAAAGGGCGAATAAATCCTATTTAGTGATGTTTATCATCAATGAATTTTTTTATCGAATTTGGAAGAAAAGTCACTCGTGCCACTGGCCTGTGCTTGTCAGATGAGGGATTGTTGACATTCTGGCCTTTTTGTCTTTTCCAGAGAACTGCCTCTCCAAACGACATATTGTTATGAAATTGGTTACCAGGCTTCTCAAATTAATGATACTCTAATAAAAGATCTCCACTGCCTCACTCCAACACTGGTATTCTAGTCCTATTTAGTGGTGACCTATTTGTAAGCTCTCATAGTTCTACAAAACTTCCCTTCCTTTAGTTTTGCAAACTGACTCAATAGAGTATATCTCATTTTCTCAAGTTTGAGAAAATGCATCCCATCTCTCAAGTTAGGAGGTGCTTGCTCTTTCCAGGAGAGAAGAATGACATGTCTGGCAAGGAAGGTAAATAATATGACTACATAAGATTTGCCTTTAATGATAAATGTCTGTATTTGTATAGCACTTTTCATAGTCATTTTGACTACTAACGGCAGATTTACATTACATCCTCATTCATTCAGGAGGAATCTAAGTTGGAGGAGACACACATTCACACACTGAAGCTGCTTCAGGAGCAAGAGTTCTGTATCTTGCACAAGGTCACTTTGACATGCTGACTTAGAGGAGCTGGAGATCAAACCACTGACCTGCCAATTAATAGACGACCCACTCTACCTCTGAGCCACAGTCACACCGACCACCACTCCTCCTCCTTCAACGGAGTGTAACATTGTCTTTATATTACATACCCAATAACAATAAATGAAATTAAGTCGGGCCAGGCCAGCAGGCTTTTAAGGTCTTTGAGGAGCACTTCTTTTATTTCTATGTGGTTTATCATTCCAAATAAACAATGATGCTCCCCTCCAATGAATTAAAAAAATGTCTTTTTGATCAAGATGAGGATTTTTTGAAACCATGAAAGAAATGTTGGTAATAGAATAATTTTAAGATTCATAGCAGCTATGGAATGATTCTATTTACAAATTTACAAATGTGCTCAATAGTTTGCAGATGTTTTCTAGCCCTAAGTAGTGCTTCAGTTTACCTTTCATGCTGCAGGCACACCCTCCAGAGAGTCAGGCAATAGCCTCTGTGTAGCCAGAGAGGCAAAACCCAGAGCAAAGAAAGTGCAGAAGTTACTTGCTGCTGCTCAGAAAGCTTTTTCCCCATCCCCAGTGGACCCCAGTGGAAATGACAGCAGACATTCCAACAGCTCAACTCGGGGGACCACAGAAAGCAAATATCAATCACATACCAATTCTTGTTGTTGCAAAACTTTACATTTCTATACCTGGCAGAGTAGAAAATCATATTTTAATGAGCAGCAACAAGAGGCAAGGGTTTGCCAGGCATTTGTACCTAATGAGGAGCTGCCAGGCTGTGACAGGTACCCAACCTGTCAGTTTGGTAGATTCCTAATGGTTACTTAATGTAATTTACTTAATATCTTATTTATTTATTTTCTTAAAAGTGAATCTTGATTGTTAAAATTCAGACAGAACGGAAATTCTGGTCGCCCACATGATTGTCCGATACTCCTCACACCACCACTGGATGCACATCATGTGCTGTACATATCATTCCCGTGTAATGCATGCATTTCCCACAACTGGTTTCTGGAAGTGAATAATGCCTGGTTACAAAATGCAGTGAACCTGACAGGAGACAGCAGAGTAAGCGAAAACTGACCTTAGTCCATTGAAGAGTTGTTTGGACTTGTCCAGGAGATAGCAGAAATCTGTGACAGTCTTCCTTTCACCTAATGGAATATCATCCTCAGTCTCAGCTCCAGTCATGACACTGACTTTTCACACCTGATTACAAACATAAAGAATTACCTTATATAGACAGTGAAGAGGTACTGCATTAAAAATACTGTTACTAAACTAAATATTAAAATGGTAGCAAATATTTCAACTGGTGGTAAGCAAAATACCAAAAAAAAATACAACTGAAATAAATGTGTACCAAAGTGAACTTCTAATTTATTATTATATCACTCTAATAAGAGATATGAGTGTTTTAGTGTCTAGTGTTTTACAGGTGCCCTACTTTAGTATGAATAGAAATAAGAAACTATGGGGGAAATGTGTCACATGGTCACCTTTTTTAGGTTGACCTGGGCTGTCCCAGATTTCATTCTCACAGTGGCTGCAACCTCCAGTTTGCTAAGATGGATGTGCAATCAGGTCAAGGCAGCACACAGTCTGGTCACAATGTTCAGCTACTGCTGTGCCTTGTTAAAATTATTCACAGCCAATGTACAAAGTTTATTTAGCCATGGACATGACTTACTATAGCTACCGGACTGTGTGTGTGTGTGTGTGTGTGTGCAATGCATGATGGAGGGAAGCAGTCAGTGTCACAGAGAAAGTCTGCAGGATGAATTGAGATGCTGTACATCATGTGTACCATCTATAACGAAAGCACTGCTGAAAACCTTCAGCTCCATCACAGTGCTGTGTTCAGAGGGGGTCCTGGACACTTGTGTGGTGCCTCGGTAACATACTGTTCTTTTGCTCTACACTGGCACATAACAGAGACGTGCAGGATTGAACATCTGTCTTTCCACACCCGACAGACCTCATTAAGTTTCTGAGAAAGGTCTCTTTAACGTGAAAATGACAGGATGCTCGCGGACACAGAAATACAGATAAATACAGGAAAGACCCCAGAAATACAATAAAGACAGGAAAGACTTCTGAGTGAAAGAGGCTGGAAGAAAAGCATGGAGCTGCACAGACACATGAGAATCACCAGGAATCCGTGAGGGGAAGCTGCTGTGTTGTTTCTCACTTGATACCGCTCATTAGCTAACTCAGCTGTAGCGTGAACTAACGCTTCATAGTAACTCGGTTAACATTAATCAACCCAACTAGCTTGTAATGAGACAAAGCTTAGTTGGGCCATAAGCTATGACATAACGTTAGCTATTGCTGTGTATCAACCTTATCAGCTTTCCATCACCGCCAGCATCAGCACACTCATTCCAGGACACAACCAAATAAGCATCATGCAGTCATGTCTGGATAACAGACAGAGGAGTCAGTTATTAAAGACAAGTCACACAGCCCGGCTGCAGCGGCCACTCGGTCAGACCTCGTTTGTTCTTACCTCGCCAGCCGGCTAACGTTACTGAACAGTGATGCCTCTCAAAAATCAGAGCAGAAGCCACGACGAGCTCTGTCGGACGACTTTGTTGGCATCTCACTGTGTAAAAGTCACCCGTGTACCACAGCGGCGTGTCCGTGGAAGCTTCTGAGGGACTCGGGATGAAAGGTGGTCGTCCTGTGACAGCCGAGGAGGCAGGACGAGGCAGGACGAGACAGGGTGAGGAGGGTGAGGGTGGTGAGGACAGCGCTGCGCTAGCTCCGCTCCACTACAACTGGCTAGCTTCTTCCGGGTCAACATTTTCAAAATAAAACCCTACTAACACAACGCCGTAAAAATAAAAAAAAATAAAAAGGCGAGAGACGTTACAATGTGTGACCTAAAACAAGATTGACTTTCAATTCCAAAAGTCGGGGTTTATTGTCAGAGTAATAATTAAGCGCTGATATTTACATGACTTAAAACAAAATGGGATTCCTTTACATGAGCAATTCATAGATCTTCATTCATACATTTTAAGCAAAAAGGTGCATCCGGCTCTTTAAATTCCATTGGGTGATGCGGAGATGATGCAGCCTTTGAGTTTCAAATTGTTAAAAGCTTATTCCCAATGAATTTTATTTTTGTAAACAGTGAGAATCCTAGGGCCCAAGGTGACCTCACCTCTTCACAAATAGTCAAAAAAAAAAAAGAAAAGCTGTACAATTCTCACATCTGTGAAACTGGAACAAGTTAGATTTAGTATGTTTAGTTTGAAAAGGGACTTAAACGGTTGAATATCAAACTACTTGCCAATCAGCTTTCAAGTAATTGAATTATTGACAAAGCGATTTTACTAATGTCTAGAATTAAGCCAGCTACATGTTCATATAAGATAAGTAAGGTCATCATTAACGCTAACATTACTGTTCATCAGATTTGAATTAAATGTCTACCCTGCATATTAAGTGCTTAGTAGGACTCTGAGCCATGCATAAAATAAAATAACTCTCAATTTTTTTCTCATTTGAAAACAAGTTACTCTTCCCTCTAAAGTTCACGTTTATAATTGTTTTAATTTAATGACAATAATCGTATTATTGTTTTCACTTATTTCTTTGCATGTTACATGTGCCACCCAATAGTTGTTAACATGAAAAAATGTCAACCATAATGACACGATGCAATGTAAACAATACATCGATTCAATTAGTGAAATTGGGATACTTGTACTCAAAATGTTGAAATAACTATCACTTTACTTTAGAAGTGGTTAAATCTGTGATGCTGGTAATGAAACACCTTCACTTGCCTCTAACTCATCGCCACCACTGTAACCCCTGACAGGTCCTCAAGGCCAACAGATCAGACTGTGGTTGGACTGGTTCCAACAGTGAACATACAGTATGTAACTGTATGAGTGCAAAGCAGGGTGTCTTCCTTTTTTTTTTTTTTTAGAAAATCAAGAACAAAAACCCTGATCCACTAGCTCATTTAGCTTTAAAACTATGGACTCACTAAATGTTGAGTTGCAATGGTGGGTTAAAGATGTAAAATGTTTTTGATGGTAAAGTTGTAAAATGATTAGAAATTGACAGTCAAATTAACTACAAACACTACATTTGTAGATATGAGCACAGACCATTTTGGATCATGGTATTGGCAATTCTGTTACACAGCTGTTTATTAGCTCATTATAAAACAAATTATATCAAAATGTGCACACTAAAAAGTAGCTATTGCTCCAGATTGCTGAAGGTTGTGTAATGCAATGGTAGAGATAGTTTCTAATGAGTTAATACTTCTGAAAATGTGGTTTGGAACGTGGGATCTCTCCAAAGCATTCAATAAACATAGAAAAATCCCAGTTGTTCGTTTAGATTACATTCATGAATCTCCAGTGTATGGAAGTGTATTCCTTCTTATTTCATGTCACTTAAAACTGGGTCTCAGCGACACTTTTTCTTGTGTAAAAAGACAACACAAAAATACTCAAACACATGAAAAAGTACTTAATTCAAATCCTACTTATGTAAAAGCTGTAAGACATGTATTGCCAGCACCCTGTAATTAAAGTAACATAAGTAAAGGTACTTGTTCTGCAGAAAAATACCCCATCACACATCTATTGCCATTATTACAAGCCAAAAAGGTTAAGTTCTGGTTTAATCTTTAACAATGTATTGTATTTCATAAGCAAATCATGATTTAGCTTCGTATGACAAATAACTTAAGTTGTTGGATATATTGTGGAGTAAAATGTACAATACTCAGCATGAGTGCCTAAAAATTGTAATGAAGTACATTAGATCTTCTTGACAAATTTCATAGGACACATGAGTTTTAAATCATTCCCATGCTGGCTCATCAGTAGTAATGCGTTTTCCATCAATTACCAATGATTGTTTGCCAGAGCTGAAGGCGAGAGCAACAATAGTGACTGAGCAGAAAACAGCAACTTGGAATTTGGCGGAAAAACTTAGAAGAAATGTTTCTGATGCTCCAGATAAAGAAACTTGGCATTCAGAGGAAGGACTGCAGTCAAAAAAAGGATGCAAAGATGGCACCAACGTAGGTATATGTCATTAACGCCCATCAACAGTATTTGTGTAATTATGCCCAGTGCCAAAACCAGAAGGCAAAAGTTGCACACTGTATGTTTAAAGATTTCCCCACATCAGCTTGTTTTCTTATGGTCCAGTTAATAAAACATGAATCATGCAGGCTGGACAAACAGGACCCCCATGGCCATTCTTATAATGCATCAGGTTGTTGTAGCCACGGCAGAATGATACTGTTTGTTCACACTGAAAATCTGTTTTGATTCAAGTAACTGCTATTCACAAGACTTCATGAATAATGTTTTATTGAAATTAGAAAACAAGGAAACATCAAATAGAATCATTCTCTGCTAGAAATACAACTACTGAGCTTGGCTATTCAAAATAAATGCTAATCAATTTCCAAATTTAAATGATTTTGTTTATAAAAGCCACTGTTGCTGCAACAATTCATCAGAGTATTAAATCAGACACAATGACGAAATAATGCAGAGGTAAATACCAATTTAAGACGGAGAGTTGTGGATGTCTGTCATAAAAATAGTGTTTACAGTGATACAGGACACCTTTTTAGAAAAAATAAGTTAAAAAGAAAAGTCTAAAAACGGTGCTTAAATAAAAACTGCAATTAAGGCAGCATGCTCTAGGATGGCCTCAGCAACTGTTCTTACAGTGGGTCTGAGGTCTTTATACAGGAGCAGTTATCACAACAGCTGATTTTATCTACAGAAATAATCATCCTAGGAGAAAACTAGTCTTTTAAAAGGGCAACCATGAGATCAAACTTCTACAATGATATTTCAAGGAAAAATATATATCACTTTATTTGAATGTGTATTATTTGCCGGTACCGCTCAGTTTAAATGTTTTATTTGCTTGAATGGGATACATAACATCAACATTTAGCCATTTAACATTTTCTTATTGATAAAATTTGAGGGCATTTTAAAGTATCATTTTGTCATTAGGGAAAGAGGACAGGGATGTTTTTTCTTTTTTTTTTTTTTTATGACAGAACCAAGTGTAATGCGAACAGACTGCAGCCTTGGAGGTAACCCTTGGCTACTCAAGAGGTTGTAGACCTGAAAGGGATGTTACTCCCATGAATTTCTTAAAATATGTTGCATATAAATATGTTTGAGAGTTGAGCTCTCCAGAGGATGGAGAGGAAGGAGAACTGGCTCTTGTCATTAGAGGAAGTAGGGGGTGGTTGTACGGGGAGGTATCACACGCTCAGAGTCAGGGACGGCACGGAAAAGCTTGGGCTCTCGTCTGTTGACGTCCTTGAAGACCATGATGGATGCAATGTTTCCGCAGCGGTAGCAGTAGTTGGGCGCCGACCACACGGTCACCAGCTTCTCGTCAAACATGAACTTGTAGCCTTCATGAACCAGTTGATGTGCACGGCAGATGAGCTTCAGGTTGTTGATGTGAACAAACTAGAACAAAACATGAGAATTACTTTCATACATCTGAGGCTATGGGTCAAATGGACGTCTTTTTGCCCAATTAGATTCAAATGTTGACGACTCAGCGTACCTCATTGGTAACCTTGGAGCCAAAAAGCCAGCCTGCACCTCGTGGGCTAATAGCCCAGGTGTCCACATCCTCTGGATCTGACCACACAAGATCGCAGAAGGCCCCCTTGTGGGGTATCTCCTGGTTGCGTTCAATGGTGCGGATCTGGTCCAAAGTCTTTATGTCAGGTGAAAGACCACCATGGACACACAGGACCTGCTCATCTATCAACTGGGATTGGAGATTAAAAGATCATGGAGTCAAAATCATGGATTTCACGAAATATCACAGTAAATGATCAGGTCTGCAAAAAGTCAGTCAATAAATGAAGAAGCCTACATCAGTAATATTCCAAAGTGGAGGTTTGCAAACCTCCCTCCTATTCTTTATACCAGACAGCTTGGAAAACTATGGAGGGGCAGCATATGGTCAAAGTCAAAGTTCCTTGGTCAAAGCTCCTTTTTGCAAAAATAAATGCTGACAAGAACTCCATGCAGCAGATTCATCTCCTAGAAATTTCCACAACACGCTTTTTGTGTCCATATGTTAAAGGCTGTCTTGACTCATTCTTATAACGTGAAGTCTGACTACTTTAGAAGCCAATGGTTGTTCTGAACACACATACTTTAAAAAGGCAGGGCGAAAACCTGGTCATCATATGTGTTCAAATGGGGATAATGGCGCACACACTTTATTTTTATATATATATATAAAAAATGACCTGTTTGCATTCAAAATGTACAGCGTATGTGCAAAAAACCATTCAAAGTAGTCTGTCTTGTGGTTTGGTAGAGGGCATTCTTAATATTCTTTAAATCAGCATCTGATCTATTGATCATGGTCTATCACTAAACTAGACTAATGAATAAAATGGAGAAGGACAATATTGAGTAAAGCTGCACAGATCATCACAAAACCAAACCATCTGAAAAAGGACACTGCCATTACGATAGCAAGATTTCCATGCAAGGATATTGGAAAGAGAGAATTGGAGCCACAATCTAAATACACATAATGCTTTTGTATGACCCTCTGCAAAATATATAGTGTTAACTACTGCACCGCTGAGCCACCAAGGAGTTCATTTTAATGGATCACGTGTTTGATTAAATTAAACTGGGGAAAGAAATAATTCTGTTCCAATATCAACTCAAGTAAAGGTGCATAGTGCATACAGTACATTATTCAAGGAGATCAGTAACTGCAGCATGGCTGTATGAGACTGCCCCTGTAAATAACAACTCCTCAAGTTACCTCCCACTGAATGACTATGGGAGTACAGCCATGTTATTAGCCGTTTAACTATCAGCCATGGTTTAATCACTTTAAATCTAATACAAATACATTTGTTCTGCTATCATTATAAACTGTGTTGTGTCTATGGCGCTCTTTTTTCATGCTGAATACACAGGAAACCTACTGTCCGAAAAGACAGACAGACAACATAAGGGGTATGTAGGAAAATACAACCTTGACTCTAATCTGAGTCTATAGCAGATCCATTTCTTCAAGAGAATATATCTATCCCAGATTAGCATGGCTGCTGCGACAACTTTGAATGAATTTGTTCCCAACTGAAAAGTTACAGGACTGATCTTCAGGACAGAGTTTAAGGGCCATTCCAATACTTTTAAATGTTTAAGCCAAATCCTCTTGCTTTGCTTACACCTTCAATTAGTGCAAGGGAAATTAGTCATTTCCCAAATACTGCAGCCATATGTTAAAGTGTTAAAAGTAAGTGGTTTTACTGCAAAAACACGTCAGTAATTAGGACTTTGCTCACAATATAAAAATTCTTATCCTCGCACCATTTTCCACAGCGGACATGTACTTTCCAAGCAGTTCTGTGTTAGTGGGACAGGGGTCCTACCTACCAGTGTCTCCTCTTCGCCCTGTATTGCTCTGCTCACCTCTGCACCATTTTCTCCTCTCTGGCTCAAACTGATACAATCATCATTCTGTAGAAAGTGTACTCGTATTTTCGCTCTGAACCCCCCCATCATAATACTGTGTTTGCTGTCTGAAATGTTCTTATGATTATTTCTTTGCCAACTACTTTTTGTTTACCAACTAGTATGTAGATCTTACATCTCTGAAGTGTCAACGTGACTGTCAAATTTTTGACACATTTTTACAACATTTATGTCTGATAGTTATTTCGGTCTTCTGTTGATCATCATCATATCTTACAAATGAAATGAAAACTTTGTGCCAGCTGAATGACCCTCACTTCAGCACGTGACCTGCACCATCAGGCAGGATTCACAGATCCCTCCGCTATTTCAACACTACTAAAATTAAGACACTTAAATAAAAACTAGGTTAAACATACAGTTCATTATGATATGACAGCGTACTACGGTGAGCTGAAACCAATTGGACCCTGGGAGAACACTTTGAAAAAAATGTCAGCACCACTTACATAAATTAGACACATAGGACTGGACTGGACTGGACTGGCATGGTCCTTTATGATCCCTAAAGCATTGCTTTGGGAAAACTGATCCATGTTTACATATTGTACCAATGATCAAAGATTCACAAGTTATGTTACACTGCACAGCAGGCAAATGTTATCATTTAAGTGATGTGAAAAAAGCATGACTAAACTTACAGCTGCCACAGTCAGCATGTCAAACACTTTTGTGCAATACCGCCAGGCATTTGCATTTCCATACTTTGTTTGGCACTCGTCTAAAAATAAGCAGAACATACATGGCATTTTTTGGTGAGCTTGTGAAACTTAACATTTGCATACATAAACAGTAACGGTGAATAACGTGTACCTACCATAAAAGCCATACACTTGTGTTATTTGTCTGCTTTCGTGGTTTCCACGTAGAAGTGTGATACGATCCGGCCACTTTGCTTTTAAAGCTAGCAGGTGTGTAAATGTCTCCAAGCTATAATATCCCCTGTCTACAAAGTCTCCCTAGAGGAGGGAAAATGAGACAATCAGAAATACATACATTAAAAAGCTGCAGAACTAAGTTGTCTCCAGGATACAGTGCATCTTCATATCTGAACAATTGTAGTTTCATTCTACTTGGCGATGAGCACATACTCATTAAAGCAACATGTATCATATTCAAAGCTTTTTCAAGCCTGTGTGCCCTTTACTTAATTCACTGGCCAGAGTTTGGAGCATTTTAAATCTTATGGAAATCAACTATTTGAAACAAACTACTGAATTAAAAACTATTTCACTGATTAAAAAGTGATCTTCATGCTTCTATTATCAGGGCAGGGTCCATAGTGATGATCTGTTAAACAGAAATAACAGACCGTAGGATGCCATAAACAAAGCTGTGTCATAATAAGAAAAGCATGACCGACAGCCTCTGTGCTATTGTGGTACATTTAATTCAGTTACAACTGACGATAAACAAAAAAACAAACAAATGTACTTACCATGAAAATGTAATTTGTGTCTGGAACTTGGCCTCCAGTTCTGAAGAGCTCGCAAAGATCATAAAACTAAATATAAACATTAAAGAGAGCTCATTTATTCTTGACTTTTTTTAAACATGATTAAACATTAACAAAATCTACATTCTACATGGACTATTATCCACGTGGCTACGTGTTTTATAGCATTCCGAGTTCATGACAACTGAAGCCAATTGCTTGGAGATATTTGTTAAGACTTATCAATAATCATTCTATGAAATTCATAAATATATTGACAAATCTTTTTCCCTACTAAAACACTCAAAATGCGCATTCCATTTATGCAAGCCACTAACTTAATATTTACACAGTTTTCTAATTAAGAAACAATACAATGATTCTCAGTTTCCGGGCTGGATTTTCATTCATTCAACTCAAATTTGGTTACAAGTGATGATAATTTTTCATCCTCTGAGAAGACAAAACAAGAAATTAGCTAAGCCTACCTGACCATGAATATCTCCGCAAACAGTAACTGGAGTTGCGACCGGCTGAACATTGGATTCTTCCAGCAGTAAGTCACAAACATAATCACATAATCTCTGAAAAAGTTAAACATGACAACAGTCAGTGGTCACAGAGGTCATCCAGTTTCAATATGACATCATAACACTTGAAAGCCTATTGATCAATTCACTCTATAAGGAGGCACGAGGAGTGGAATTTAGCTTTTCAAGCCCATCTTTCAATAGTTAAAAACAGACTTGTACAATCAAGATGACAGAGAGAGTTATTTGGCATCAGAACTACTGTGACTCTACTCAGTAAGAGGACAGGGCTCAGGAGAACTTAGACACAAGTATTTGCTCAGGAAAACCTGCCCAGATGAAGTCAAAGAGCCACACTGATATTTTTATTCCTTCGACCTAAAAAACCTGCGCTTACACAGTGACTGTGCGAGTCTCACCCGTTGGTTAGAGGCTAAGTGAATAAAAACAAGGAAGCAATATACAATGTGCAGATAGCAGACTAGTTTAGACTAAACTCAGTGATTTCCTAAAAATGAAGCCCATAAACTGGCGCTGCGGTTAATAACGTTGCCGGTTTGGACTAATGTTACAATGTGGCACATGAGCTAATATTAAAGGCTGTACATTTAAAGTAAGTAGCAACAATTGCTGGAAATAACTACAGGGTGAACATGTATACTGACGAATTGCCAACGATAGGCTTACGTTACTGTTTGCTTTACTGTGCCGTGGCTCCCATGTTTAGCTGTTAGCTAATAGCATTAAGCGTTGCAGCCTCTTCTTTGACTTTCCTATCCACGCTGAGTTTTTCGTCTAAATTGGCCGATATTATCGATGAGGTCGCTAAAATGTGCATGTAAATAAGAACAACCCTCGCCACCTCAGTGATAACTAGCAGTTAACCTAAGTTCCTAGCCACGCATGTTGTACAAACTTCGTATAGTCACTCCGTTGTTTACACTGATATTAACAAACCTAAGATAGCTTCACATCCTTGAACTCACCTTTAAATCATTTTCCGGCAGGTATTTGCAGTGTCTTGCTATTTCAACGTACTTATCAAGGTCTAAAGGCGCCATTATCACAACGCTAAAAGCCAGAAGATTGCTAATATCGTTAGCCAGCTAGCAAGTACCTTTTCTTCTTCCGTTCACCGCTCCTTCAGCTTCAAGTTCCATCACCGGCGTCAAGTCAACTGCTCACATCCTGTAATAGCCTTCAAAATAAAAATCTTTACCGATCAAACAGCCTTCTAGTAATGAAGAACGCCAACATAAAATGAAATAAGCTACACAAAAGAATAATTTGGTGTATTTTACCATACTTGCTCGTTTTGGAAAATGTTCTGAAAATGCCAGTGGCTGTTTTTAAACCTTTATTGCGAAGGTAAACACTAAAGTGTCATTATCTCCATAACTTGACGCTCCCTTCAATGCCGATTGGTGTGCAGAGCAAATGCAACAGCGCCCCCCTGCGCTGATACAATGACAGGTGTCTCTTCCACAACATGACCCGTGGGGAGTGTTCTCCGAAGCGTGGTCAACGCAGCCAGGCTTTCTGTGTGTGAGCCAGTGCTTAAACCCTCCGGCCACACATGACGGGTATCATGAACGTTAACCCAGGCTAACTCATTCACTCAGTTGCAATGCAGTACAATATATTCATTTGACCATTTATCTCTGTGCCTCCCGTTTGTTCCTAACGCGGCACCTGGACCATGTAGGGCTCTTACAGTTTAAACGTGACGCAGCACATTTAAACATTATGCCTAGGAAGTGCACTTATTTATGACACTGTCACATAATGAGCAGAAATCACTTTACTTTTTGGCCAAATCACAGTGAAATTTTACTGATTGCATATTATCTGTGACGAACACCAATAAACTAATCATTAACATTTCTGATATGTTCTATTAGCTGCAATATCAGTAGTGTAACAGACAAGCATTTAGGCATGTTCCACTGTGGTCTGTAGTAGCTGTGCCTTTATAATTCTTTTAGTATGGGGTTGATATGCTGTGTGTGTGTGTGTGTGTGTGTGTGTGTGTGTGTGTGTGTGTGTGTGTGTGTGTGTGTGTGCACACCACTGTAACAGCACTGCTTTGTCCGGTGGCATTACTACCAAATGGCTCAATGAGTTTGTCTGTATGAGTTTGCAGCAGAAGCCACCGTGGAGATCCAGCCAGTTAAAAGAGAGTCACCTTGGTGGCATTGTAAACTCTGACTTAAGGTTCAGCATACCTTTGTAACCCACTGATCTTGCTTTATCCTACACCCCTCTGTGTGTGTCCTTCTTTGTTCGTATATTTAATTTGTTGTTCTGGTCACCAAGTGGCACTAAGCTTAACCAACAGCTGACAGCAGAAGATACACCTGATTATCTTCAATGTCTATGTATGTGTCTATAAACACTTTCAAGGTTGTATTACACATTCATTAGCAGATTTGTGGAGTTCATTGACCTATGGGCACATCTGGGATCTAGTTTTATTATCTGTTCCAAGTATCCAGCTTCTATCATGTACTGCACGTTATAGTAATGGGCAAAATCTTAGAAACATCTTCCAATATAACACAATCCAATGCAAAACTAAAGCTAATGTTACAGCTTATGTATTATTACTGAATTGACTCAATCAGGGCAAATTGGGTACAATTGGCTGATTGGCTACTACTTTCTCCAGGATCTTTGAGAGAAAGGGAAGGTTGGATGTAGGTCTATAATTGGCTAATACACCTGAATCAAGAGTAGGCTTTTTCAGAAGAGGTTTAATACTTTACCACTACTCTACTGTGGTACGTAGCCTGTTAGTAAAGACTGATTGATCATATCCAGTAAGGACGTGTTAATTAAGGGCAGGACTTCCTTAAGTAGCCCAGTAGGAATGGGGTCTAGGAGACATGTTGACGGTTTGGATGAGGAGATTATTGAAGCCAATTCAGGAAGATCAATTGGAGAAAAGCAGTCCAAATGCACATTAAGCCCAACAGCTGTTTCCATGATTCCTGAGTTTGAGGTTGAATCAGACCCTGTTGAGGGCAGGAGGTGATGAATTTAGTCTCTAATAGTTAGAATTTTATCATTAAAGCAGCTCATGAAGTCGTTGCTACTGAGCTCTAAAGGAACACAAGAATCGATAGAGTTCTGGCTCTTTGTCAGCCTGGCTATTGCGCTGAACAGAAATCTAGGGCTGTTTTTATTTTCTTCTATCAATGAGGAGTAGTAGGCTGCTCTGGCATTACAGAGGGCCTTTCTATAGGTTTTCACATTGTCTTGCCAGATTAAGTGAGATTCTCCTAAATTGGTGGCACGCCATATCCTTTCAAGTTTGCGGGTCTGGGAATTATACCAGGGAGCATGTCTCTTTTCTTTGATTATCTCCTTTTTTAGAGGGGCAATGGAGTCGAGTGTCATTCGCAGTGAGTCTGAAGCACTATCGAGCAGATAATCAATTTGGGAGGGGCTAAGATTCGCATAGGGCGCATAGTCCAGTAACAAGTAACCAAGTTATGCAAGGCTCATCTCTATTTGGAAGCTTTCATTCTGAATGTTACATCACTGATACTCAAAATGTTTGAGTTTGCTACAATACATTCAAATATATGACATTTTTGTAATATAAGCCCTGTCCACAGCATTTGAGCAAATGTTGAGTACCATCTATAGCAGAAACTGGATGGAATATTACATATCTGAAAAAATAACTTTTTCTGTCTTGCTCTATACAATTTGTACCTATCTGGGCGCACAGAATTCAGGAAAAATATTTTTTGGAAGTCTCATGGTTCAAGAATTACAGGTCAAATTGTAAAGTTCACTTTCATAGTGTCACCACCTGGCCAAATCACACCAAATTCACTCCCTTGGGTCCTTGGCTATATACCTGCCAAATGTGAAGTTGATTGGACAAACAGTTCTAGAGAAAATTGAAGGACATATATACATACTTACTTACACTTATACATACATACATGCATACATACAGATATTCTTTCCCTTAAGGTTAGATTTTAGTCAATACATAGTTGCCCTAGTTCAAAAATAGGTGTTAGACATGAATCCTGTGTATGTAAATTTGCAATGCTCAGACATAGCTGGTGCCAACTGAACATGTCATCAAGCTCCGACAACACCCAGTTATTAGATGGTGTTCTCACTTCGTCTGACGCGCTCTCAGGCTCAGACATCCAACTGTCAGCACATGAGGCAACACATGATGAATTGTTTCTGTTAGCGAATATGAATCTGCATCTGCCGGCCAGGCATACCCACTCCTGTCAATCTGACGTTGTCTCACACAAAGAACCAGTGCTGTGTTGCCTCCCAGACAGTGCAGAGCAACTTCTTTCACGTATCAGAGGAGGAAACCCTGAAAGGAAGCAGATAACCAAATGCTCCCCACACTTGCTGTGGTTAACCTGTAGAGCAGATTCACAGAACTGATATTTGTTGCAGGAAGAATTCAGTATGATCAGCAGATGCCTCTCTGATTGAGGAGCAGTGGGCACACATGGTTTGACTCAAGTACTGTGGAAGTCATTTGCGGAAGTCTTGTTCTGATTTGAAAAAAATGAAGTGGAGACCTTCACCTGTGTTTTCAACTCTTTCCCAATGACCTCATCTTTTGTTTCAGTTCTAGTCAATGAACGCTTATTGAGCAGCCGTGAAGTATTCTGTTTCTTTTATATCCATTCAAAACTAGCACTAAGTACCGACAGTTCTAAGTACTGACTAAGTATTATGACAACTATTATGTTGTCAGAATTTAATAACACAGCTCATAATGTTGAAAGTAATTAAGGTACACTTTTCATTTTTTCAATGGTTGCTTTAATGCAAATAAAGAGCCCAAGTGTATAAACAGCATCAAAATTAGGCTTGCCCCCCCCACCCGTGGCATTCCTTGTACATTTGGAGTGGGGGAGGCTGGAAACTCTACAAACTGCCATTAAAATACCATTTAAAGAGGACAAAGAAATCTCGCGGTAGGCTACATGATCCCCTGCCGCCGTTCCCTCCTCTACATAGCGTCCTCCTCCTCAGTGGCAGCGCACATTCAGCCTCTTCCTCACACCTCCTCCTCTGTCTGATCTCAAAGCTGTGTCTGCGGCGCAGCATGATGCGGGCTGCCGTGTTTTGCGGCAGCATCTTGCCTTTGCACCTTTTCCTTTGCGTGCGTTCTCTGCCGGTACGCGACCGGGGCGCCCTCAGCGGGTACAAACAGCTGCAGGTGAGTCAAAGCACCGTGGCTGGAGTGGAGAGAAAACTTGATGCATGGGAAAAGCGAGAGATTACACAGTGCTGAGCAGCTTGGGACAAAACAAGAGGATGCTGTGCGTGTGTCTGTGCGTGTGTGTGTGTGACCAAGGTCATGTGTACCATAAAAGCTCAAAATAAAGTGAGGTGAAATTGTGTTGTGTGTTATGTGTACTGTCACTGTAAATTCTTTTGTTCTCAAACATATGCTTGATTTATCCAGCTGATAAATAAGTATATGATGAAAGATATGAAGTTTGTCACTGAAAACCTTTGATGGTTGACTTAGTAACAAGCAAGTGAGATGTCGGACAGCTGAAGTCATAGTTGAATCTTTAATTTTGAATTCTTGAATCGTTGGGTCTCTTCATTAAAGAGTTTGGTCTGACCTGCTCTTTGTGTAAATAGTCTTGAGATAACACTGTTATGAATTGGCACTATGTAAATAAAGATTGATTGATTGATTGATTAACCCCGGTAGAGTTGGTGGTCATGTATTTTTAATACATTTTCACTTAATTTGTGATGGCGTTTGGATGACATGCTGCGATTTTGTTAATTGAAAGTTTTTGTTTATTTTAGAATCAATCATGCAGTAAAAAAAAATGTTTCGCAAAAGCATTATGCATGTTATGTCACTACACTGTACGCCGAAACAGGACAACATTAGTTTCAAACTTTCTGCAGCTTGATGATACCCAGGCCTGTTTTCCGGCATAGCTGTCAACAGCGTGAGTGAGAGAGTCAGATTAGGCAGGCAGAGGCAAGCCATCTGGCAACTGATGGAGGTTAAAAACTCTGCTTGTCTGCTGACTCAGGGGAAAAGGAGAAAACAGTGGATAGCTACTTAGAGAGAGACACACATCAGGCAAACAGACACGCAGTCCATCGAGACTTTTCTTTGTGCATCGTGCTGAGAGAGAAAACAACCAGCTCTGCCAAACAGGACGAAAGTGCAGCACTATCAACCTATGCTGTCCATTGTATGATCCTCAGTATTTAAGTGCTTTAATGTTTAGTCATCAAATGAGACTTAATGTTGACAAATGAATCTTTCTAACATGCAGTCAAGTCCTGACAGCATGCTGTGTGCGGGCATTGCTAGTTTGCTGTACGTAACTTTGTTTATCAGCATATTCATCAGTCTGTAGTGGAAAGTAACTCAGTACATTTACTCAATTACATTGCTTATACGCAATTTGGAACTTCTGCACTTGTGCTTCACAAGATATTTTTCATTTGAATTTTAATTTTCTGCTATTTCATACTTCTCCTCCACTACATTTCACAGAGAAATATTGTACCTACCAACATAGCACAGCAAACACAGCAAAGTGAAGTGGTATTTGGACTTGCACTGAGGGTGAATGATGTGAATACTTCTTTCACCACTGTCAAGCAGTAGCTCTCCAAAGTATATTTTATGTCGAAATCTATAATGAACCTTGTTAACCTTGAGGTTTAGCGAAAGATGTTTCCAGAGGAGGATCAGTCTCTCATCTCCATTCATACTAATCCACTTTTATCCTGCAAACATTCCCTCCACTTGGCATATTCAGCCAAAACACTGAGCACCTGCTGATATCGGAGCTTTCTTTCAGCATGTGCATCATTTATCTAAAATGTTTGCTACTTATTATCTGCTAAAGGATAAAGTCTGTGGAAATAGATCTTATCACATTTGTGTGGTGGCTTAGGGAGTAAAATCAGACTCTGCTCGTTTTTTGTTATTGAAAGCTGTAAAGTTAGTCAGTCCCAGTAATGTCAGATCAGCATCCCTGAAAACCTTTCATAACACACTCCTTCTGTTACACTGCAGACGACCTGATGTCATGACTGAAGAGGGAATTTCCAGACATCTGCTCATTGTGTGTTATGCAGCTTTGTGGAGGTTTGAAGAATAGATTTATGTGTGTGTACATGTTCATACCTGCATGCACACATTGTATTTGACATGTGACATAAACAAAAACTGCTACAGATGCCATCTATTAGATTAAACAACAATGGTCCACTGTGTAGACTGGCTCAGCACTTAATTTGGGTTGAAGCTCAGGCACGTCAGTTTGGGCGAGACACAGCTTGTTAGCTCTAACTCAAGGATTCCCCCAGGATACACAAAGCTTTGTTTCAAAGGCATGTGACTTTGTGTGTATACTTTTTAAATGAAAATGTGCTTCTTTATCCCACACTTGTCTTAATTCTGTCACTCACCTTAAGCTGAGCTGCCTCTCAGTTTGACTACACTCTTAGAAATAAGAGTTCCAACAAAAAGGGTTCTTCCTGATGGGTTGAGGTTGTACCCAGAGTCTACAAGTTTTTTTTTTTGTAAGACTGAGGGTTCTGTTGAGAACCCTTTTCATCCAAAGACCCATTTTTGGAAGAAATAGTTCTTCTAGAATTGTTGAAAAAATTGGTTAAACTGGGTGAAATTAAATCAGACCAAATTTATTGTCACATACAATTGTACACAGCACAATGCAGTGAAATCCCTCTGCATTTAATCCATGCTAAGCATTAGGAGCAGTTGGCAGCCACTGTGCAGTGAACAGGGCCTTGAGAGAATTTACATAACATAAATGTTTTGGTGGTTGGTGGAACCTAGAGCACCTGCAGAAAACACACATGAACACAGTGAGAACTTGCCAACTCCACACTGAAAGGCCCTTACCAGGCCAGGAACAGTAAAAACACGAGAAAGTGTTCCCTTTAACAACCTTATGGAACAATTAATAGTCTGGAATCTGCACTTAGGGGGCAGATGGCAACAGATACAACAGATTTCACATCTCAATATTTTCTAATTTTCTGTCAAGCACGTCTTAGGTCTGATAAATTGTTTGTAAAGCCTTGTGGTGGTGCAATAGGAAGGGTCTAACGAGGGTCTACACTAACCAGCAGGTTACTGTAACCTCCAGACCTACTACTCCAGGACTACTAACCACTCCTTTACCCCCTTTACCACACCATTGACCCTAAGCCTCGACCTAATGTTAACTCTCAACTGTAGAAAAAAGGGAAAAGGCAAGGTGACTTGCCTCCTTTTTCCACATTTAAGGGATTTTGACCAATTTCTCTCATCATAATCGCCCATTTTGAATATTAAAATGGTCACCAGGCTCTGTGCTTTCAGGATGTGTGTTGCTTATAGAGTTTGAATTCTGTGGCATGTTACCGTTGAACACCATGAGTCAAACAGCAAGGGCTCCATCTGTCTTGTATGGATTGTTTACTTATTATGGTTGTGACGTCACGGTCCTGAGGAGTGTACTATGACACAAGTTCAACATAGCTGGGATTTCTTTGTGCAAGTTAACTTGACAAACCCTAAACTTGCAATCAGACTCTCAAACTGTGCTAGCTTCAGACTTTTGTGCACAGCGTGTGCACAAAATAGGGACACTTGACTCTTCCACTGCTCAAAATTGCTAAGTGGTTTCTCAAAAAAGACTGAAAATACTTAACACAATAAATTCAAACGTGCTAAACTGCATTTAGGTCTGACACTGTCCCATAGTAAGGAGATGTGGAAATCACTTACGTTTTTGACAAAATCAAAGTGAAATTAATTGTAATGATTGAATGCTATCTGTGATAATACCAGTAGACTAATCAGTTTTTTAATTGGTGTAGCAACGATACCAGCAGTGTAAAACGGACTTTGTAGCTAATAAGGACAAAACATAAAAGCATGATCCACAGAGGTCTGTAGCTGCAGAGTCTTCATTATTCTGTTAGTACAGTATATAGGTGATCTTCTGTGTAAAATCAGTTAGTGTGTGTGCTAATATTAGATAGATTTTCTGTATCACCAACTTAAGGCTGTACAAACCAGAAAACTCACTTGGCGTGTCTGCGTCACGTTCGAGATGCAATCTGCTTTTGCTCTGTCCTTGTGGCTTTAAATTCCACGGGGAGTGTGTCAGACGGAGCATTTTGCCTGGCTGGTTAATTGTCTTGCTGAGATTTAGTTGATTCCTGTGCTTCTAACATGACCAAACTATGTTATGTTTCTTATTTTGTCTGGTTTAAATGTGTTTCTTGTATGTATTTACAATTTTGTTGTGCTGTAGCCTACGGACTGTGGGTTAAAGTGACAGTGTTATTCCACACCCAAGATGAATCTCTTATAGTCTCGGACCAGTTGATGTCTGGTCAGGTGCCACCGGTTATAAAATGATATTGATGTGGTGCGAGAATATGTGATTGAAAGTCTGCACGTAGTGTTTTATTTCAAAAACGGGCTTGATTCTTTTTGCTGTTTGTTTGCCTGATCTTCTTCCTGAAGTGGCTCGTATCTTTAGTGGAGTGAAGCGCGTGATGCTTCTGGTGGAATGTAAAACATTGACTAAACTTTTCCAGCTGCATCGCTGCAATGTGTGTTATTGGTGTTACTAACATACGGCTCAACAAGTTTGCATCATGATTTGCATACACAGTATAATGCATTTCTCAGCTAAGAATTACTCACAGAGAATATCTTCAGGAAAAAGAGCCAATTTAAGCTTAAACTCTGAACATGACGCCCTCAGGACAATGTTACGTTTGCAGCAGAAGTCACCACAGTGTTCTAGCCAGGTTAAAAGAGACACCGAAAACTCCAGCTTTGGGCTCAACAAACCTCACTAACCCACTGATCGTCTTTCATAGTACACCCCTCTGGGCCCCCCTGCCCTGCATGTTTTAGATGTTTCCCTGCTCCAACACATCCGATTCAAATGAATGGCTTGTTATCAGGCCTCTGCAGAGCTTGATGAAAAAAACAACATTCAGGTCATCACATGTACTCCTCTACAAAACAAGTGTGTCATATCAATAGCAATTACTTTGGTGTTTCTACAGTTCAAGTACCTACCCTTGATTATGAGTTTACTCACACTCACACTTTGTTCACACATTGTGTGATCACTTGTCTATGTGTGTATGAATTGATACTAAAAGCTGGATTGAAGTGACAGAAGATCAGAAACTACAGAGACTCAAGGTAAGATAAATCTAATATCTTAATTCTTTGTAGAAATGAAATATATCGCCCCTGGCAAACAATGATGTGTGCCAGTGGCTTGAACAAGAGTGTAATTACACGAACGTCTTTTCTGGTGAGATGCCGTATCACATAGTTATCAAGCATCCTCAGGAGTTCATCATGAGCTAATCATTTGAATCAGCTGTGTTGGAGCAGAGAGACATCTTTAAAAAAAAACAGGTCAAGGGGTACTTCAGAAGAGGTTTGGGAAACACTGGAATCAAAGTCCATGTTTGAATCTTGAATTGCATCATGAAAGTGCAACCAATTTTGTTGTAGAATGTGGCCAAAACGAATGCCCCAGTAAATATTTGTACTATATACATGCATTACATTGTTCGTAGATGGCTTAGGCTTCATCTGGTGCATCTTTTTTCTCTTTGCCCTCCTGCTTTGTCACAATTGCTGGAGACAGCATGAATTTGTCTACTGAGGACAGCCTGATGTGCCTGGCTTGTGTCCTATCTTTCAAGTTGCTGTTTCCACTGGCTATATAGATCCCAAAGAATCTCCTCTCCTTATCGATCATTGTTCTAATATTTTGTATTAGAACAATTGTTTGTTTAGTGTTTTATTCAATAAAAAAATGTTTGAATGTTTCCTTGATATAAACTGGTAATTGTATCATAGATTGTCAAAATCAGCTCCTTCTCCTCCTTCACAGGAGGTTCTGGATGAAACCTTTCACAGATGGGTCTAGATATAAGCCTTTTATGGTGGGTTTTAGGTAGAACCTATTGGAAGGGTTTGAGGTTGCACCTTTTATATATGGGTCTACCTGGAACCATAAAGGGCTCTCCCATATATGGTTCCAGTAGCACCTTTAGTTCTGAGAGCATAAGCCTGTAGCTTGAATTTAATAGAAGTGAACCTCTGCCAGACCCACCACTGGGTTCATTATCATGTGTTGTGCATCATTGTTCACGAGTTTTAGATTGGTAGTGAAGTTGATGAAAAAAATTTGCTGTTGAGAAATTGAGAAAATAAATAACAATCAAAATCAAGCATACAAGAATTGCAATAATAAAAATAACGTTTTATATGTCTTATATGAATACAAATATATGACAGATGTGTATCAAATGATGCAGAAGAGTACTCGACATTTTTCATTTGGTAAATTGCTGCTGGCATTGAAATGTGGCATCTAACATTTAAGTTAGCATGATATAGCTTCAATAAGGTGTTGGAACATGCAGACAGAGTGCATACTGTGCTGCGTTTTATTTAAAAACTTTTCAAAGAATACTACCATATATTGAATTTAAAAGATTTGTGATAATTAATAAAAGTACTTAAGTGACTCAGTACTCCATTGGTTGGAGGGAGATGGGGGAGATGGGAGATGACAAAGGTCTCACCTGAGTGGAGTGGCTCCAGCCTATTAATCTAAAATATTAATATATGGGTGTAGAGAATGTACTGATAGATGAACATATATCTATGTTTTGGAGATTTATAGGACATGCATATTCGCTGCTGTGGTGATTGAACTTGTGATTTTAAGCAGTATCTTAAAGCAGAAAATCACTCCTCTATTTTTGACAGCATAAACAGTGGGGTTTGGCCCAGATGGCACATCTGAGTTCATTCCAGAGACTTTTGTTTGCTCTTCAGGTTGACTCAGGGCCAGGCTTTTGATTGGTATTTGAACAAGCCATAATCCTTTTACAGTGGAGCACTTTAGAAGCTTTGCTTAGGCATGAAATTCCTCTCATTAATTGGCTTATTTGCTTTGCAGCCATGAAGGACAATTAATCAATAAATGAGCCTTATTATGGTTACATGACTTGAACCTTAAACTTTTGTCTGTAAAGTCAAATTAATCCTGTTTGTTCCACCATTAGCTTCACAAAACAAGTCACACAGGTGTTTGTCTTATTTGTGAGATTAGTGGCTGTTGAGACTTTTCTAGTGAAGATTCATAAATCATTGGTTCATTCTGACAAGCACATTATTACAGTAGCTCAAAGCACCGAAACTGTAGATGGTCTGATCTCAGATGAATACAGTAGAAAGTTTGTCAGAATGACTTGCAATATAATTGCTGTGTTTTGTTAGAGAAAATCCGCAATTTTCTTACAACTGATGAATCTGATAATCGAATATGTTGTCAGACATGTGCACTATGTGGAAAAGTGCACCTTTTTTAAAATGATTTTTATGAGAACCATGTGGGAAGTGATATTAGATTAAGAACGTATAAGCCCCACAATAGTTCTCACCCAGTAATTTGGATCTTCTTGCTAGAGCTCAGCCACAGTAATGTGTATATTGGGCCAGCTTGTTGTCTTCTCAGCCTCAGATGGCCCACTCAGTGACTCTGAACCCAAACTGTTCCAACAATCATAGGCTAATGAGATAGCTGACCTTGCTGCCTTCAGACAGTCAAGTCAGCAAAACAGAAAGCAGCTCGTATCGCGGAGCACCTGCTTGACTGTGTGAAGAAGGAGTGTGATGGCCCTGATGACACTCACGGTCCTGCTATAGGTTGGATTGGTGCACTACAGCTCTGACCTGTTGGTTAGACAAAACAAGCAATGCCAAACAAGCCTTTTCTTCTCTATATTGCATACCCTCATATTCATATTCATATTCATATGTAGACAGGTGTGTAGGAAGTGAAAGTTTCCGCACACTGTCCTTTACTTGCAATAAACTTTGTCAGATACAAAGTGCAAGAGCTTTCTCCTTTCTTTGTTTTGAATTTTAAAATTCTAATCTGTGCACCTCATTGCATGGAACTCAGTGGGATCATTTTCTTCCAGGTTAACATGAGACCAGGTGTTGCTGTGGTGCTAAAGCTGAGTTTAACTGATGTAAGGAATAGTGGAGCAAATACATTTTTATAAAGAGTGCAATGGCTTTGTTTCGGCCCTGATACTGGGCAGCAGAACTATAGGTTAGGCTTTGGCAAATCATTTTTCATGATTTTATAATATTTCATAGACCAAAAACAATTTATACATTTATTGGCTGTTAGTCAACTACTGCAGTGTCCAGTCAATGCTGAAGGCAAGTCTCTGATGGGACTTGCTTCTTAATGTCTGTACACATTTGCCAGTTGAGTTTCCAGTCTCTTGAAGTTGTTTGGTATGGAAGATGATAAGTGTGCAGCTTAACCACTCCCTGCTGTCAGCATGACTCACAGATTTCAAATCAGATTCTTTCGATCATTTGCTTGAATGTAGCTGTTGCAAGTGCAGCTAAAGCTATAATAACAGTAAATGGGGATCAAACCTGAAACTGCTTTCACTGCTACAGAGAAAATTGCTAATTATTCATGTTACGACTCTTGACAACTTAGCTATGACTTAGTATAGTTAGTTTGTTTACCACAACCATTAGTAGTTGACCAAACTAGTCATTATAAGTTATATAAACCTAACATGGAATTTTGATTAAAGGTGAATTCCAATTTTTAGACATCAAAGTTGGTCTTGTGGAGTAATACTGCATAGGTGAAAAAAACTTTATAAAACTTTTTGTGTCCAGACTCAGCTGTGTGATAAATGTCATCATTGGGACTGAACATTACAAGTTTGAAAGCAATCTAGGGAGTTTGGGGGGGTGGGAGTGAGAAACAGGTGGGTTTACCAGCCCCCCATAGTCTTCATCTCTGCTTGAGGCCAGAGGCTGCATTAGCTGTCACTAGCCCAACATATTTCAATCTCTTGAGTGGTCAAGTTGCATTATAGGTAATGCAGGCGCCAGGTTTTGACATGGAAGAAGAATGCTTGGAATAAAGAAGACTAATGCTGGTTCAGCTGCTTCTATTTTTAGAAATCTTAACTGTCCATCATTAGTCTGGACAGTTTTCTGTCTGGCCATTATTATCCTGTAATGCTTGTTATAGGAGTGCAATGCCAAGTCAGGGGAGTGCTCTTTTAAGCATAGTATAGTATCCTAGAACTTTGTAAACTGAGTTCACACAACTAAAGTTGAATAAACTTCCAAAAGACTTTCTTAAAGTCTTCTCAAGTTTTGCTTTTATTATAAGATTTATTCATTAAACATGAAAAATATCAGCAGGTAGAACTTTAAAGTCCCTTAGATGAATGAGTGTCTTTAATTTATAGCTTGAGACCAGTCGTCCCCTGGAACTTTTAAGGCCAATCTGTTGTCATGGTGTCATGGTTGCTAGCCCTGAATTTAAGCCTGTGAAATATCTCAGAATTTGGATAGCAAGACTTTATAAATGAAAACAGATATGGTGATGCCTTGTAAGTGTCAGTTATAACTAATCTTTTCATAAAACTAACAGTGGTCAGTGCAAAAGCTGGCAGCAACAGTGAATCAAAAAGTACTGTGACGTTCTGTAGGACAATCTGTTGTCTAACCAGATTCTTAAGTATTTATGATACTGTTCTACTGTTCTATCTTAGTTATATATCAGCTGAAAGCATAGATCGATGTTAGCACATCAATGCTTTGTGCATTAATAAGCTTTAGATTAATAAGAGAGAAGTGTAGGCCATCAAAAGCAGGCTGTAACCTGAAGATGGACTGGTCCGAGGTAGAGGTACAAGATGGTATCATCAGCATAAAAATGGCAATGCTCAGTTTAACCTCTTAAGACCCGAGCTCTTGTTTGATATGCATTTTTTATTTCTCCTTGCTATTTGGGCTTATTGGACCCTGATAAGTATAAAACCTAAGCATCATCTTTTTACATGGTGTAGTTTTAGAGAAAAATTATGTCCACATATGTGGACAATCGGTCTTAATTTCCAGAAAACACAATAAAGTCACCTTTGTGCAAAACTCTTTATTTCCACCCTGAACATAGCAGTTTTTTTTCCTGACTGCTTTTGCATGTATTTATAACACATACAAAACATATTTTGAACATGTTTTGAAAATCACTGTGCAAACAATTTTGCCCACATACATGTCCATACAGCCCCAGCTAAGCAGAATTAACTACTATGGTAATATAACCCAAAATGTGATGTCCACGTATGTGTACGCCAGGTCTTTAGAGGTTATAAGCACTATCTATTATTTATCATGGCTAATAGAAATAATGTCTCTGAATGATGACCTACGTATATGACTGTGCCTTTGTTTGCAGGGATGGCCTCACAGCAACAGTGAAGTAAGTCTGAAGAAGAGGGGAAGACATGAACAGGAGACGCTAAATAAAGATTACCATTTGAAGTCCATCTTAGCATCCAAAAATGACTCAGAAATCTGGAGGCGTCCTCGCTGTGGAGTCCCAGACTATCCCGCCTTAGTGCAAGTCGACATTTCATACTACAACCTGAAAAAGAAGAGGGGAGGCCGGAGTAGACAACTGCGTATGAAGCGATTTGTGCTGTTTGGGAGGCGCTGGGAGAAGATTGACCTCACTTACAAGTAAGAACCACAAATATTGTGTTTGGAAGTATTGCAAGTACACCTTCAGTCCACTTCAGCCCTAACCCATGAAGAGCCAAAACACATGCATCACACTACAACAGTAACAGTGACTAAAATACCTAATGACTTAACATAACACATAAAAGCTTTTCAGGCCTGGCTTGTACTGTTGTGGCTACTCAAAGCAATTCTTTTGTGCGTAAGTCCTTAAGAACAGAGTGATCCTTTGAAGTGTCTGACAACATTACTGAAAGGATCTCTACAGAGATAGACTTATAAGCTCCTGTCATTAAATTTGATACATATAAAATCTGTTGATAAATAATTATGAGTCTAGAACCATGAGCAATATATTTCTTAAACAGTCCATAATTTATTCAAACTATGTTTTTCAGTGTTTGTGTGCAAAGACAATTTGATGGGACTGAAATATTTCCCCAGTGGCTCGATAGGTGTGTTTGCTTATTTTCATCAGTGTCACGTTCATAGGCCTACACTAAACACTAACACACTAAATCACATACAGTATAGGCCATAACTTTTTACACTATACACCCAATAGCTTGAGGAGAGAGTTTAAGGGACCCCTTTAAAAAGGCTATGCTAGTTTTTCCCTCGCCAAAATTTTGCCTAACTTTAGAAATCTGGTTATTTTTTCCGTGGCCAGGGGTGGCAGGCCATCTGATTTCCTATGGATAAAATTAGGTTTATTTAGTCAGTGGAACTTTTTGTAATTCAAGCTTAAATTGATTTACTTCAAACTACAAGACAAATCAACAGATCTGTTCACCTTAGCCTACCTGTCAGCTCAGACAGGTAGACTATTGAGATTGAGATTAGAAATCTCTTTTACAAGGGAGACCTGGCCAAGGTAGCAGCCATACAAAATCAAAAGCTATATAAACCAGATACATGATACACAAATAGACATTAAACAGTAAAACAATAAAACAGATTGACACCTATTTAAGGATAGTGGCCTCTCAAGAAAACAGTGACATTCCTCCTTCACTGCATTCTTTATGATGCTCTTAAACTCATTAATGGATATGAATGTTTCTAGTTTAAGAGTTGTTTGAAGATTATTCCATGACCATGGCGCATGATAGGAGAACGGTGTTTTGCCAAAGTTTGTTTGAATCCGGGGGACTTTCAAAATCAACCACTTGGAGGCACGCAGATGGTAACTACTAGAACTGATAGTGAGAAGGGTGCTGAGGTTTTCTGGGAGTTTGCCCAGCAGAGCTTTATAGGTGAACATATACCAGTGTTGTTTTCTACGAATGCCTTCTCCACAGTTAACAGACCGCGTCATCACCCCCCTGAAAAATAAACCCATTTTATGCGCGAGAACTTGATGGGACAAAACAATGCTGATGGCTTTTGTCTGATATGGACCATGTGCGTGAAACGAGGGTGGGAGGGAGTTGGAGATGGTGAGCCAGTGGTTACTGACAGAACAATGTGTTTATGTTTTAGCTTCACACGAAGGCTTGTGGTGTTTGCAGATTGAGTTTGTCATTGAGTTTCCAGCCACCTCATAAATTGTGGAATAATCCTGTAATTAAAACTTACATTGCTTAGTAATAATTATTGTAGAGACATTGTTATTTATGTGTTTACCATAGTAACTGAGCATGTACAGTATCGGTTTGCGAGAGCATTCCAAAGAAGCCAGTGAAAATTCAGGGATAACTGGAGACGCTGCTGTTTTCCTTTGCCAGTCCCACAGAGAGGTATCTCTTGACTTGGCTGTTTCCTTCAGCTCTATGGGACATTTAGCAACTTTCAGCCCATTGTTTTGGTTTTACATACGGAAACTTCTCTGTTTGGTTCATCAGTGTTCTCATCACCTCTTTCAGTAGCAGGCAGCTGTTTTCAGTGAAAATTTCGAATGAATTTAAATGCGTCTAAGTATTGTTCTTACATTTGCTAGGCGGGCGGAAAGATGACTCCAGATTCCCCATGTCAACTGGATGCGAAAAATCTAATTTTGCAAGTTTAAACCCCTTTCTCTGATAAAATAAACAGACACAAATATCATGCCCATATATTTTCTTTTTAGATTATTATTTGGGGCATTTTCACCCTTACTGGACAGTTTGACAGTGAACCGGCAGACAGGTAACAGGTGTAGAGAGAGGGGTGATACAAGAAAGGTGGCCAGCTTGAATTATATCAGTGACATTGCTGTCATGTGGCATGTGCTGTAACCATTTAGCTTCTATACAAAGGTGCGCTGATGTCCAGATATTTTCAATTTAAGGTCCCATATTATGCAAAATTCAACATAAATGTGTCCCTGGTGTGTCTACAGACAGCCAAACAATGAGAAAAGGCCTCTTTGTTTTTCCTGCTCCATCTTACACTCTATTTAGTTTTAGATTTGGCTCCCCTTATGTCATAAGGGAATCTGTTGAACATGTGACCTCCTCCAGCCCTTCAGCAAGCAGACTGTCTCCCTCTCACTGAAAATCTCCTGAATCCGCCATTGTTTTTTCCACCATTCTCACTTACACCAGCTCCTGGTAACACAAAGATGTCAAAGGCAAGAGCGAGAAGCACACAGACTGTTCTGCTCTTCCAAAAAGGAGAGCTCAGACACAGGCTGAAAACAGCTGCAGTGTCTGCTATGAGAAAAATAATGTGTTTTTTGAACAATAAGCCATATAAACCAGTTCTGGTGGGACCTCCATATACAAGTATGAACTTCAAAATGAGCAGAAAATGGGACCTTTAAAGAAAAATATATATGTACATACTGAGTCATAGTTCTGACACCTGAACTATGTTGTGATTGAGAGTGCATGAAGACGACCTAACAAGTTTAAACAGTTAACAAAAGTAATGGACAAGCGGTGGAAATAGTTAGTAACAGTAATGGATAAATGGCTGAAATGGCATCCATTTTAAAATCAATTCAAAGGAGCACATTTGGAACATGATGTATGGTGTTGATTAATGGGTACTTAAATTCATCTAACAAGGCTCTGGGGGTGCATCAAACAAAAAAAAGGTTTGGAATCACTGATGTACAGGAAGAGAAAGTATCCTCATATCAGATGATCTGGTACATACACAAAGTGAAAAGCCAAATAACTCATCATCTCACGTGTCCTCCAAGGCAGGACTCTTGCGAAAGACTTCTATGTCTTGTAAGTCTGAGTCTTTATGTGACGCAACAGCTTCAAACAAGGACAGATTTAACAGAACGGCTGTTTTCTCACTTTGCCACACAAGTGCTAACCACACCCCATGTTGATTAGCAATACAATGAACCTGAAGGTGATGGCCTGGCAATAGAAACTCATTTCCACTGACAGCTCAATAAACAAGTGTTTCACAGCTCGAGGCGGGAGAGATTTCTCTGCACTGATTTCAGATTTGTTCACCATAACCCGAGGTGCAGGTAACCTATAAAGCTATAAGCGATAAAGTCCCACTTGCCTGGAAGAACATATATAAAAAATCTTTTATTCCCACTGCCATCACCACCCTGAACAGTTTAAAATAACAAAGTAAAGTCCCACCCAGATACACTGCACTGTTGTATATATTGCACAATGTTTGTATTGTGTCTTTTTATCTATTTATTTCAGAGCTTGTCAAAGATGAATTTCTGTTACTTGTGACAGACAATAAATGTTATCTTATCTTATCATATCTTATCTTATCTTAAGTGTATGCCATGAATAGTTACCATGATAGTTTACTAATACCAATGGTTAATGTTCAGTAAAAAAAATAGGAAGAGAGTAAAACTATATTAAAGTCAAGTCAAGGCAGAGAAATGTCTATTTGAGAAGGAAACATACACAGTCTTATTCTGGCAGCCTTAAAGTAAGTTACCCATGGAAGTATTTTTGTTTTTGATTCTTTAATTACAAATTGTTGATAATGTGTACTGGATTTGGAATGGACTTTTACTTGGGTATATTTACACTGTTGTACTGGTACTTCTATTTCATTAAAGAATCCGTGTACTGCTTCTATCAGCATGTGGTAACTTTCTGCTTTCATCAACCACACACATAATACAGCACATTCCCGTGTGTGTCCAATAGGATTGTGCGTTTCCCCTGGCAGATGAGTGAAGACAAAGTGAAGCGTGTCCTCCAGGAGGCATTAGGTGTGTGGAGTGCAGTGACTCCTCTGAGGTTCAGAGAGGTCACCACTGAGAAAGCAGACATCATCATTGACTTTAACAGGTAAGAAAGAGTCACCGGCTAGTAACACAACACACGGTTTGACACTTTTATCAAACAACTTACTCCTAGTTACGACAAAGAGGAATCTTTAAAAGCAGCTCTCCAGTGATCACGTGATTAATCGCATGAGCAGGAACAGGCAATCAGAGACAAAGATTTACCCTACAGTAGTACAGTATTGTCTATTCTTAAATAGTATCCCCACATTGTCATATATTAATCTGCAAAAGCCTATTTAAGTATGCATTTATTTTCAACAGGGAAAATATACATTAAAAAGGAAGCAGCTTAACTACTCAATTCTTAACTAACTTAAGAGACCCTTTCAGCTGTCTGAAATATTACAGTAAAACAATAGGAGTGTTTTTTAGTCAATAACTTAATAACTTTTAATCTCAAGTCTGTGAGCAAGAGTAAGAGTGAATGATCGTCTTTTACCTCAGTTCAAAATGTCAGCAGTTTTATTAAAAAAACAATTCAGGTGGTTGCACTCCTCATACTGTCAAAGAGTGTTTTTGCATTATCCATCCCAGGCAATCTTCTGGAGATATGTGCAGACATCCACCGTTCATTATTGGAGGGACATCAGGTTATATAGATGATGGTCAGATGGTGGTCAGCTTTACCCCTCCACAAAGAAGGCAGTTCCTCTCTGTGTCTAGTTAGGTCCGTTTTTACCAGGGAAAACTCAAAAAGATTTTCCCTTGTATATAAATGGCACCAAATCAACAAGCATAATCACTTGCATAAGTGATCAGCTAGAATGGGCATCAGCTGTGGTTTGTCTAAAAAGCTGGCAGACAGCAGAAAGTTGTAAATTGCAGTGTAATTTACAGTAAATTAATGTTATGTTTTAAATGCAATTGTTTTTAAAGTAGTTTGTAAAAGTGCACAATGGATTTTAAAGACAGATTTCAGATGTTTTCTATTGTTTTCAGTGTGAGCAAGAACTCAATTCATTAAATGTACATGATGTGGTCATTACTGGTATTTTGTGTCAAAGCAATAAAAAGCGATCAACAGTTTAGTTGACGTTTACTGCTGATGGCTGACTGTATAAAAGGTTTTGAAACTCAGCATTGAAAATATGTGCTTATAGTAGTGATAAAAAAAAACAGATCCAAAGTTGGCAGCAGTCAGACTTTTCCAAGTGGTATCTGTAATCTTGTATCGTTTTGTCAGAGTGACCCAGAAAAAACTAAACCAGATGTTTCTGAGCCAAGCTAAAGAGCAAACGAATACAACCTTGGACATGTCTGTCAGGGTTTTTAAAAGCACGCCTCCAGCTGCATTATTAGTCATTTTGGCATTTGGTTTATGATACTTCAGTGTCATGTTTCATTACTTTGTTCCACTGTGTTACATTACATCATAGTTTTATAACTACACTGCCTAGTTTGAGTCTTGATCTGCACACTACAGCTACTTCCATAACTGCCATTAGGGACTGCGTCTAGTATAAACCCTTGTAAGACCCTACCCGCTCAAGTCAAGAAGGGGTGTTCCTTTAACCCTTTCATGCATAGAGGTCACTACAGTGTACAGCTATTCAAAAACAGTTTTCTTGTATATGCATGAGTTTTGAAGGCACATCAGCCACTACAGTGGATGCTACTGCATCATCTCATACAATGCTACCCAGTGGGAAGCCAAGATGGCCGACAGACAGCCAGAAACACCAAGTTTCTCATTTTTTTCTGTTCAAACCTTCTATAAAAAGACCTCCTTGCAGGTGAGAAAAATATGGTGACATCACCAAGGAGTCATGCAATTGCTAAATTTTCCAAGTATTGATTTTATATTGGGAGGAATTTATGATTAATCACATGTCCACTGAATTGTACATCATGCATCACCAGCTATATTTCAACTACTGGACATGTAAATATACCTTTAAAAAAAATAAAGTTCAAACCTTGTTTTTCATGCCTAAAGATGAATAAAAACATCCTGACTGAGGTTATCATAATTCACGCATGAATTTCTTAATTTCTCAAAAAAATACAATACATTCTAACCTAACCAGACTCATGTACATAAAGGTGTGTGTGGTTTTTAACGTCTTGATGTCGTTTGCATGTAATTTAATCGGCACTTCTCAAATCAGAGGCTGCTAATTTATCAACATATGTGTATTGCTGCCTTCAGGTGGCTGCAGGGATTTAATGAAAAGGAGGAGAAGATTTTCATACAGTATAAAACAGCCGTGGACAACAGATACTGTAAGAATCACTCCTTTTCATTTAGAGAAAAATGCAGACTGATTTAACAATGTTTCTGTTTTAACCACATTGTTTAAAACACATGTACTGTCTGGAGAGTGTTGATGAAAGTATTTTATTTACATTTGAAGCATTATCCCTTTATGGCTTTACATTTGCTGCAGAAACAGATGTGGATATCTATTCACAGTGTAAGACCCAAGTAGAAAATGATTTTTGCATATGTGGTTTTAGATCAGTCAAATTCCTGAACTGGCAGTCAATTATAGCGGTTTGTTTACCATGGGGGGTACATATTTAGAAAATGCTAGCAGTCCAAAGTGAGAATGTCTACAAAGAAATAAAAGCACATCGTAAAAAACTGTTAAAATGTATTTAAAGCTATTAAAAACTAACAAGTCATAAAAGCAGACAGACCTATAACAGAAGACTTAAAGACTTAAAATGAAACAATGAAAGCATGCCTCCTGCCTCCTGTAAATTTCCTGGAAAAAAATAAATGTGATGCTTCATTTCATGTATTTCCTACTCATGCAACCACCAGCAGGTCTGATCTTGTTCATGTAAATTTAAGCAGCCATTAAAAGGAAAACGTTTCTCTCCTTACAGGAGTAATGTTCAGCATTCACAAAGCACATGTTCATTCAGGAGTTTTATGAAAAAAAAAGGTACTGCTGTATTGTAGCACAGAATGGCAGCCTGAATGATGCAATTCAAAGTTCATTTTTTAAAAATCTTTTCCCCAAGATTTTCAATACACTAAGCATATAGAAATTGCTCCAAATGTGTGATATTGTGTATTAGATTGCTTTTGTACAATAAAACAAGTGCGTGTGTAGGTACTGGCATGGAGACAACTTACCTTTTGATGGTCCGGGAGGAATCCTTGCGCACGCCTTTTTTCCCAGGACACACAGAGAGGGAGAAGTCCACTTTGACTATGATGAGCATTGGACAGTGGGCAACAATGTGGGTGAGTGCATTTGAAATACTGAGAGGTAAACTCTGTCTTGTTTTATGTTTTACAAACTTGGTTTTAAAGGGTTTCTCTTCCTCATTCCAATTCATGTCATAAAAATCATTAAGCTTTTAAGCTTTATCAAAAAGGAACTTTTTGTTTAACCATACTCTTAAATGTAGAGAGGGTGTCTGCCTTGAAAACTCTGCCTCACATACTACTTTTGGAGACCACAACTAAGCCCGCATTCTGGGAGCACAGTGCTGCTGTGGGGTAATGGGGTACGATATAAGATATATTGGTGCCTGACCATTAAGGGCTTCGTAGGTGAGGAGAAGGATTTTAAATTCTAGTCTAGATTTTACAGGGGGCCAATGCAGAGAGGCTAATATTGGCAAAATATAGTCTCTCTTTCTAGTTCTTGTCAGTGCATGTGCTGCAGCCCTCTGGACCAGCTCGAGAGACCTTACAGACTTGTTGAGGCAGCCTGATATTAAGGAATTGCAATAATCCAGCCTGGAAGTAACAAATGCGTGGACTCATTTTTCCTACGTCCTTTCATGCCGGAGAGATGTCTCTATAATAAGATGTGATAGTGAATTGCAGCAAATGCAGCTCTAAGATCTAACAAGTACAGAACAGAGCGAAGTCCTCTGTCTGATGCAATAAGGATCTCTAGGAGTTTCAGTTCCCCCAATGTTTCCCACTATATTTATTAGAAATAGGCTTGTTTCACTGCTGTTTGTGAATGTGTTTTTTAAATTTCATGAGCTAATTGATGAAGATCAGCTCTACTTATGATTATGAAGGAGCAGAGGAACAGAATTGCTTGGTGACTGGTGTTAATGCTGCTGTGAACAGCCAGGCTGCTGCTCGTCGGGAGCCAACCAGACTTTTTATTAGATGTTTTTAGTATAACTCCTCTTCTGTTTCCTTTTGAGTCAGTTGATTTCAGTGATTTAAATGGCGGGGTGTCTGTGGAACTGTTCTAATGGAAGCACAGAGAAGTGTGTAAGGACTGCAGCTCTGCCTCCTGGTGTCAACTCTGGCTTGTCACGCTTTAGGCCTAATAAACTCAGCCATGTTCCTGGATGGGAGAGCTGCTCTATCCAAAGTAGAATGAATCTCTTCTAATCAGACCAGGTCTTCCTCCAAAAGTTTGCCATTTATCTATGAAGCCCTCATCATTTGCTGGGCACACCCTCGACAGCCAGTGGTTGAATGATGACATGTGGCTATACATGTCATCACTGGTCAGGTTTGCCAGGGGACCAGGAAACTACTTCTTCATTCCACTAAAGGGTAAAACATTCAACAATTAATTTTAGTGGTACTTAACATTTGTCCTTTGCTGTCCTCTGCAGGCACTGACCTCCTACAAGTTGCAGCTCATGAGTTTGGTCATGTCCTGGGTCTGCAGCACTCCCTAGAGCCTGATGCTGTGATGTGTCCTTTCTATAGCGACTCCTACCCTCTGCAGCTAAGTGAAGATGACAAGAGAGGCATCCAGTATCTGTATGGCCCCCCTCGACACACACCGCCTGAGATAACAGAGACCAATGAAATTGACATGGGAATGGTGAGATTGAAATAGTTGGAAATTACCTCAAAGCTACATGTACCGTATTTCAAAATTTCAGCAGTTTAGTATTTTACAACTTTGCATACTAGTCTTCATACAAAAACGCTGCATGTTATTGTCCCCTAGCCGGACGCCTGCAGAACAAACTTTGATGCCGTCTCCATGATCAGGGGAGAGCTGTTCTTCTTTAAGTCCCAGTATGTTTGGCGTATCCGTGATGGGCAGCTACAAGCTGGATATCCAGCCTTGGCATCACGCCACTGGAGAGGCATTCCTGACCACATTGATGCAGCATATGAAGACAAGTCTGGCAACATCTGGTTCTTCCAAGGTTGGTCATAATACAGAGCACTGACAGCAGTTAAAACTCACTCCCAGAGGCAAAGGAGGCATATCATGTATGTAAGATGGATATATATATATAGAGAGACCTGGATTCAGGAACAGCACAGGGCTTTAAAGCAAATTTGTGATGGTGGTGAAACTGTGGAATTACAACTTCCATCACGTGATGCAATTGGACCCCAAAAGAATTTTAGTCATCTGTAAATCAGTGGATTTTTTTTTTTGGGACATCAACTTCCCAGTATGAACTCACAAGTACTCCCTTTTTAAATCATAATGTCCTAAAAGTTCCTAATAGCCGAATCCAGAGTTATTTTCCAAGACTATATTTCCAAGACCATACTAAACTGTTGTTCATGTCAGTGAGCCTGAGACTGAGTGCTTGCTCTATGCACCTCACTGATGCAGAAAATCCAGGTCATTTTATACAAAGCTGGCTAAACTTTTTTGCTTCATGTGGCACTAAGCAACTTTCATTAGAATGAAGGGGGTCCCGTCTCCAATATTGTATCCAGTTCTCTTTATACATCCACGGTATGAGGCCATCAAGTACAGATCTAAGACACATTTAGCTTTCAGTCAAAGGCTTTTGTGAACTTCTATGTGAAATGAGGACCTTTTTAATTACAATGAATTTTAATGGTAAATATGACACCATTCTTCTTATAAACTACATGTGTACAGTGCGAGTAGAGAAAGGTTTAAATGAAATAAAGTAAAAAGGTAAATTTAAAGGGCAACTTAAAAGCAGCTGAACATCTTGTATTTGTTGACCTCCAGGGATTTCACTTCTCAACTTGCTGCAGTGATGAAAAGCCCTCTAGGGTGTGTCAGTACACTGTGACTGTCTGGTATTAGATTATTAGGTTAATACATCAAGTTTATTTGAAGAAGATCAGGCTGAGGTGACAAAAAGTTGTTTTACAACACAGGGTTGCACCATGAAATGAAAGTTGTAGTCCCTGCATGCTAAACAAGAACATATGTACAGACAATTCAATTTAGAACAGAACAGGATGAACTATAAAATAAAACAATATATACAGCTATTTATATACATTTATTAGTTTATTAGTCGATTCTGATTGATCAATTACGGCATTCTGTTATTTCTGTATAGCAGACCATTGGTATGTATAGCAGACAGTTGCTATGCCGTACAGTATTCTTTACATACAAGTGTACATGCAGGAAATAATTTTGTCACATTGACAGAGAGGACGAGAGAAGATGAAATAACAAGAATCAGTCAAAGTAGAATATAATATAATATAATAATTATAAGGAATAAATCCTATCATTACTTAGGTATTGCTATATAGGACGACACAGGTCAGCTGTAAATGTTTTCACCTAAATTAGGAAAGAGAATGACAGTAGCCTATGAAGTACAAGGTCCAGATTTGAGGTTTTATTCATATCTTTTTACCATGACAGGTGACAGCTACTGGGTGTTTGATGCTGAGAGGAAGATTACAGGGCCAGATTCAGTGCGGCAGCTGGGTCTTCCTGTAACAGATATCCAGGCAGCTTTGAAGTGGGAAGAGGAGCGCGTTGAGAAAGTCTACCTCTTCAAGTCCGCTTCGTACTGGCCCTTCGATCCTCAGGAGAATCGAGTCAGTGACGTCCACCCTCGCAGCGTACACGAGTGGGGAGGAGTGCCCAGCCATACTGATGCAGCC